>NC_142437.1:53177500-53257500 GCF_059453495.1 Arachis ipaensis | reverse complement strand
AGCATCGTTTAAAGAACGAGAGTCAGCACAACGTAAAAAAAAAAAAAAAAAAAAAAAAAAAAAAAAAAAAAAAAAAAAAAAAAAAAAAAAAAGCTGAAAAAACTGAAAAAAAAACTGAAAAAAAAGGAAAAAAACTATGGAAAAAAAACGGAGAAGCTTGCCAAAGATGAGGCCATTACGGCTCGGCTTTAGGTGTCCTCCTCGGGATAACGTCTGATGACAAGTCATCTTAGCCTAGTTTCACTAGCCTTTTTCTTTAATTTTAATAGGTTTTATGCACTTTCTTGCATTCTAAGTAAGTAATTTGGAGTGAAAATGCATGACTTCTTTGAATCAAACAACCACTAATTATTTGATGCTAAATCATGTGGTTGAAGCCAAATTTAATTGAATTTTAATGATTTATAAACCTTGTGAATTTAGTTATACTTTGATTGGTTGATTTGGTTAATTGTAGGTGAAGAAAGAAGAAAAGAAGAAAAGCGTGGCACAAGAAGTGTGCCCAAAGGAAAGAAAACGTGCCCAAGGAAGCAAGAAGCGTGCCAAAAGGAAAGAAAAAGCATGATCACATTGAGGAAGAATGGGAAGTTAAGTTGAAAAAGCTAACTGAGCTTCACAAAGGATGGAAGGAGAAGGGAGCTACAAAGCTAAGTTAAAATAGTTAACTTAGCACTAAAGAAAGCAAGGAATGGGTGCAAAGCTAAGTTAACTAAGTTAACTTTATCGGGGAACTCTTCAAATTAATTCAAGATGAAATTCCATGAGTGAAGCCACCAAGATTCGAACCAAGGACCAAGGAGAAGGCAAGGAACGCTCCTCACAAAAGAATTCAAGAAGAAATAGCCAAAATGCATCCTCCATGGTTCGAACTTGGAACCACACGCTACTCCTTGCAAGGGAATTTGAGAATAAATAGCTAGAATGCTTCCTCCAGGACTTGAACTTGGGTATTCTTTAAAACATAAGGAAGGAGTGCCACCAAGCTTGCAAGGAAATACAAGGAAAATAGCTTTATTGCTTCCTCCAAGTTTCGAACTTGGGTATTCTTGGAAACATAAGGAGGAGTGCCCACTCATCCAAGGAAATTAGCTCCAAAGATTTCCTCCACTTCCTCCACCAAGTGTTGAACCTGGGACCTTGAGGCCAAAAGCAAAGGAGCTACAAGGGAAGCTAAGTTGGAAATTCCAACTGAGCATTGCTTCTCCCATCCTTCCCCACATTTTGGCGCACCAAGAAGGAAACCATGCGCATCATGACACGGGCAGCACCAAATTGGCGCAACAAAGCTCAACACAAGGAAAGCTCAGTTGGTTTTTCCAAATGAGCATTGGACTTTCACACTTTGGCACACCAAGGCTGGGACGCACACCACACTTGACACGGTTGGAGCATGCTTGAAAGCTAAGTTGGATTTTCCAACTGAGCTTTCCCCTGGAGGTGCAAATTGGGCTAGGAATTGGATTAAAAATCCAATTTAATTCATTTCTTCACCAAATCAAAAGCCCACCCAAATTCCAAAATCCAAGAATAGAAAGTGTATAAATAGGAATTAGTTTGATGTAATTAGGAGCTCTAGACTTCATTTTGAATTTTCCCTTTTTACTTGCATTTTCATTTTTGAGTTTTTACTTTGAATTTCTGAGAACTTGGAAGGAGAATTGATCTCTCTTCTTCTTGGTTCTTGCTTGAGCACTCTTTTAATTTCTTGCTTTGGATCTTGGGTGAAGAATTGAAGAACTTCTGTTTCAATCTCACCTTGAGATCTTGTTTAATTTTTCTACACAATTGAATTCTATCTGTTTACTTTACTGCTTCATCTTCTCTTTACTTCTGCAATTTATTTTTCTTTATTTCCTTTGCAATTGTTCTTGTTGGATCAAGGAAGGATTTGAGATCTAGACTTGTTATCTAGTCTCTTCCACCCTGAGATCTTCAACCTCTTTTACTTTGCTGCAAATTAAGCACTGCTTTCTCTGCTTTTAAATTCTTCAAGTCATTTTACTTTTCTGTTTGAGATCTACTTCACTGCAATTCAATTTGCTCTTTTATTGTTTAATGCAATTTACTTGTTCTTGTTTAATTTCTGCAATCCCCATTCCCAATCCCTTTTACAATTCAAGCAATTTACATTTCTTGCACTTTAAGATTCAGTCATTTACATTTCTTGCAATCTAAGTTTCTGCAATTTACTTTACTTGTTCTTTAAGATTCAGCATATTTACTTTCCTGCTCTTTCATTTACTGCAATTTACCCATCTCCCTTTACATTTCAAGCAACTTAGTTTCTGTCAATTACAAACCACTCAACCAATACTTGATTCGCTTGACTAAATCAACCACTGAACTAAAATTGCTCAATCCTTCAATCCCTGTGGGATCGACCTCACTCATGTGAGTTATTATTACTTGATGCAACCCGGTACACTTGTCGGTGAGTTTTGTGTTGGATCGTTTTCCACACTATCAACGTCATTTAAAGAACAAGAGTCAGCACAACATAACGTTTGAAAAAAAAAAAACTCGGATAAAAACCGGAAAAAAAAACTGTGGAAAAAAACTGGAGGAGCTTGCCGAAGATGTGGTCATTACGGCTCGCCTTTCGGTGTCCTCCTCAGGATAGCGTCGTTTAAAGAACGAGAGTCAGCACAACGTAAAAAAAATGAAAAAAAAAATGGAAAAAAAACGGGAAAAAACTGTGGAAAAAAAACCGGAGAAGCTTGCAAAAGATGAGGCCATTACGGCTCGCCTTTAGGTTTCCTATTCGGGATAACGTCATTTAAAGAACAAGAGTCAGCACAACATAACGTTTAAAAAAAAAAAAAAACTCGGATAAAAAACGGAAAAAAAAACTGTGGAAAAAAACTGGAGGAGCTTGCCGAAGATGTGGTCATTACGGCTCGCCTTTCGGTGTCCTCCTCAGGATAGCGTCGTTTAAAGAACGAGAGTCAGCACAACGTAAAAAAAAATGAAAAAAAAACGGAAAAAAAATGGGAAAAAACTGTGGAAAAAAACCGGAGAAGCTTGCCAAAGATGAGGCCATTACGGCTCGCCTTTAGGTGTCCTCCTCGGGATAACGTCATTTAAAGAACGAGAGTCAGCACAACGTAAAAAAAAAAAAACTCGGAAAAAAAAACAGTGGAAAAAACCGGAGGAGCTTGCCGAAGATGAGGCCATTACGGCTCGCCTTTAGGTGTCCTCCTCAAGATAGCATCGTTTAAAAAACGAGAGTCAGTACAACGTATAAAAAAAAAAACTGAAAAAAAGCCGGAAAAAATCTTTGGAAAAAAACCGGAGGAGCCTGCCGAAGATGAGGCTATTACGGCTCGCCTTTAGGTGTCCTCCTCGGGATAACGTCATTTAAAGAACAAGAGTCAGCACAACGTTAATAAAAAAAAAAAAAAAAACTCGGAAAAAAAACTGTGGAAAAAACCGGAGGAGCTTGCCGAAGATGAGGCCATTACGGCTCGCATTTAGGTGTCCTCCTCGGGATAACGTAATTTAAAGAACAAGAGTCAGCACAACGTATAAAAAAAAAAAAAAAAGTCGGAAAAAAACCGGAAAAAAAACTATGAAAAAAAACCGGAGGAGCTTGCCGAAGATGAGGTCATTACGGCTCGCCTTTATGTGTCCTCCTCAGGATAGCGTCATTTAAAGAACGAGAGTCAGCACAACGTATAAAAAAAAAAAAAAAAAACTAAAAAAACTGAAAAAAAAGGAAAAAAACTATGGAAAAACAACCGGAGAAGCTTGCCAAAGATGAGGCCATTACGGCTCGGCTTTAGGTGTCCTCCTCGGGATAACGTCATTTAAAGAACAAGAGTCAGCACAACATAACGTTTAAAAAAAAAAAAAAAAAACTCGGATAAAAACCGGAAAAAAAAACTGTGGAAAAAAACCGGAGGAGCATGCCGAAGATGTGGTCATTACGGCTCGCCTTTCGGTGTCCTCCTCAGGATAGCGTCGTTTAAAGAACGAGAGTCAGCACAACGTAAAAAAAATGAAAAAAAAACAGAAAAAAAACGGGAAAAAACTGTGGAAAAAAAACCGGAGAAGCTTGCCAAAGATGAGGCCATTACGGCTCGCCTTTAGGTGTCCTCCTCGGGATAACGTCATTTAAAGAACGAGAGTCAGCATAACGTAAAAAATAAAAATAAAAAACTGAACAAAAAAACTGAAAAAAAAAACGGAAAAAAACCGGAGAAGCTTGCCAAAGATGAGGCCATTACGGCTCGCCTTTAGGTGTCCTCCTCAGGATAGCGTCGTTTAAACAACGAGAGTCAGCACAACGTAAAAAAAAAAAAAAAGAATCGGATAAAAACCGAAAAAAAAAACTATGGAAAAAAACCGGAGGAGCTTGCCGAAGATGAGGTCATTACGGCTCGCCTTTATGTGTCCTCCTCAGGATAGCGTCATTTAAAGAACGAGAGTCAGCACAACGTAAAAAAAAATAAAAAAAAAATTCGGATAAAAACCGGAAAAAAAAACTGTGGAAAAAAACCGGAGGAGCTTGCCGAAGATGAGGTCATTACGGCTCGCCTTTAGGTGTCCTCCTCAGGATAGCGTCGTTTAAAGAACGAGAGTCAGCACAACGTATAAAAAAAAAAAAAAAAAAAAAAAAAAAAAAAAAAAAAACTAAAAAAACTGAAAAAAAAGGAAAAAAACTATGGAAAAAAAACCGGAGAAGCTTGCCAAAGATGAGGCCATTACGGCTCGGCTTTAGGTGTCCTCCTCGGGATAACGTCATTTAAAGAACAAGAGTCAGCACAACATAACGTTTAAAAAAAAAAAACTCGGATAAAAACCGGAAAAAAAAATTGTGGAAAAAAACCGGAGGAGCATGCCGAAGATGTGGTCATTACGGCTCGCCTTTCGGTGTCCTCCTCAGGATAGCGTCGTTTAAAGAACGAGAGTCAGCACAACGTAAAAAAAATGAAAAAAAAACGGAAAAAAAACGGGAAAAAACTGTGGAAAAAAAACCGGAGAAGCTTGCCAAAGATGAGGCCATTACGGCTCGCCTTTAGGTGTCCTCCTCGGGATAACGTCATTTAAAGAACGAGAGTCAGCATAACGTAAAAAATAAAAATAAAAAACTGAAAAAAAAAACTGAAAAAAAAAACGGAAAAAAACTATGGAAAAAAACCGGAGAAGCTTGCCAAAGATGAGGCCATTACGGCTCGCCTTTAGGTGTCCTCCTCGGGATAACGTCATTTAAAGAACAAGAGTCAGCAAAACGTAAAAAAAAAAAAAAAAAAAAAAAAAAAAAAAAAAAAAAAAAAAAAACTCGGATAAAAACCGGAAAAAAAAACTGTGGAAAAAAACCGGAGGAGCTTGCCGAAGATGAGGTCATTACGGCTTGCCTTTAGGTGTCCTCCTCAGGATAGCGTCGTTTAAAGAACGAGAGTCAGCACAACGTATAAAAAAAAAAAACTCGGGAAAAAAAAACTCGGAAAAAAAACTGTTGAAAAAACGGGAGGAGCTTGCCGAAGATGAGGCCATTACGGCTCGCCTTTAGGTGTCCTCCTCAGGATAACGTCATTTAAAGAACAAGAGTCAGCACAACGTAAAAAAAAAAAAAAGAAAAAAATTCGGATAAAAACCGGAAAAAAACTGTGGAAAAAAACCGGAGGAGCTTGCCGAAGATGACGTCATTACGGCTCGCCTTTAGGTGTCATCCTCAGGATAGCGTCGTTTAAAGAACGAGAGTCAGCACAACGTAAAAAAAAAAAAAAAAAAAAAAAAACTGAAAAAAAAAACTGAAAAAAAAGGAAAAAAACTATGGAAAAAAAACCAGAGAAGCTTGCCAAAGATGAGGCCATTACGGCTCGCCTTTAGGTGTCCTCCTCGGGATAATGTCATTTAAAGAACGAGAGTCAGCACAACGTAAAAAAAAAAAAAAAAAAAAAAACGGGAGGAGCTTGCCGAAGATGAGGCCATTACGGCTCGCCTTTAGGTGTCCTCCTCAGGATAGCATCGTTTAAAAAACGAGAGTCAACACAACGTATAAAAAAAAAGGAAAAAAAACTCGGAAAAAAAACTGTGGAAAAAACGGGAGGAGCCTGCCGAAGATGAGGCTATTACGGCTCGCCTTTAGGTGTCCTCCTCGGGATAACGTCATTTAAAGAACAAGAGTCAGCAAAACGTAAAAAAAAAAAAAAAAAAAAAAAAAAAAAAAAAACTCGGATAAAAACCGAAAAAAAAAACTATGGAAAAAAACCGGAGGAGCTTGCCGAAGATGAGGTCATTACGGCTCGCCTTTATGTGTCCTCCTCAGGATAGCGTCGTTTAAAGAACGAGAGTCAGCACAACGTAAAAAAAAATAAAAAAAAAACTCGGATAAAAACCGGAAAAAAAAACTATGGAAAAAAACCGGAGGAGCTTGCCGAAGATGAGGTCATTACGGCTTGCCTTTAGGTATCCTCCTCAGGATAGCGTTGTTTAAAGAACGAGAGTCAGCACAACGTATAAAAAAAAAAACTCGGGAAAAAAAACTCGGAAAAAAAAAACAGTGGAAAAAACCGGAGGAGCTTGCCGAAGATGAGGCCATTATGGCTCGCCTTTAGGTGTCCTCCTCAGGATAGCATCGTTTAAAAAACGAGAGTCAGCACAACGTATAAAAAAAAATGAAAAAAAGCCGGAAAAAATCTTTGGAAAAAAACCGGAGGAGCCTGCCGAAGATGAGGCTATTACGGCTCGCCTTTAGGTGTCCTCCTCGGGATAACGTCATTTAAAGAACAAGAGTCAGCACAACGTTAATAAAAAAAAAAAAAACTCGGAAAAAAAAACTGTGGAAAAAACCGGAGGAGCTTGCCGAAGATGAGGCCATTACGGCTCGCCTTTAGGTGTCCTCCTCGGGATAACGTCATTTAAAGAACAAGAGTCAGCACAATATAACGTTTAAAAAAAAAAAAAAAAAAAAAACTCGGAAAAAAAACTGTGGAAAAAAACCGGAGGAGCTTGCCGAAGTTGAGGTCATTACGGCTCGCCTTTAGGTGTCCTCCTCAAGATAGCGTCGTTTAAAGAACGAGAGTCAGCACAACGTAAAAAATAAAAAAAATAAAAAAATCGAATAAAAACCGGAAAAAAAAACTATGGAAAAAAACCGGAGGAGCTTGCCGAAGATGAGGTCATTACGGCTCGCCTTTATGTGTCCTCCTCAGGATAGCGTCGTTTAAAGAACGAGAGTCAGCACAACGTAAAAAAAAATAAAAAAAAATTCGGATAAAAATCGGAAAAAAAAACTGTGGAAAAAAACCGGAGGAGCTTGCCAAAGATGAGGTCATTACGGCTTGCCTTTAGGTGTCCTCCTCAGGATAGCGTCGTTTAAAGAACGAGAGTCAGCACAACGTATAAAAAAAAAACTCGGGAAAAAAAAACTCGGAAAAAAAACAGTGGAAAAAACCGGAGGAGCTTGCCGAAGATGAGGCCATTACGGCTCGCCTTTAGGTGTCCTCCTCAGGATAACGTCATTTAAAGAACAAGAGTCAGCACAACGTAAAAAAAAAAAAAGAAAAAAATTCGGATAAAAACTGGAAAAAAACTGTGGAAAAAAACCGGAGGAGCTTGCCGAAGATGAGGCCATTACGGCTCGCATTTAGGTGTCCTCCTCGGGATAACGTAATTTAAAGAACAAGAGTCAGCACAACGTTAAAAAAAAAAAAAAAAAGTCGGATAAAAACCGGAAAAAAAACTATGGAAAAAAACCGGAGGAGCTTGCCGAAGATGAGGTCATTACGGCTCGCCTTTATGTGTCCTCCTCAGGATAGCGTCGTTTAAAGAACGAGAGTCAGCACAACGTATAAAAAAAAAAAAATCGGATAAAAACCGAAAAAAAAAAACTATGGAAAAAAACCGGAGGAGCTTGCCGAAGATGAGGTCATTACGGCTCGCCTTTATGTGTCCTCCTCAGGATAGCGTCGTTTAAAGAACGAGAGTCAGCACAACGTAAAAAAAAAAAATTAAAAAAAAACTCGGATAAAAACCGGAAAAAAAACTGTGGAAAAAAACCGGAGGAGCTTGCCGAAGATGAGGTCATTACGGCTCGCCTTTAGGTGTCCTCCTCAGGATAGCGTCGTTTAAAGAACGAGAGTCAGCACAACGTAAAAAAAAAAAAAAAAAAAAAAAAAAAAAAGGAAAAAAACTATGGAAAAAAAACCGGAGAAGCTTGCCAAAGATGAGGCCATTACGGCTCGGCTTTAGGTGTCCTCCTCGGGATAACGTCATTTAAACAACAAGAGTCAGCACAACATAACGTTTAAAAAAAAAAAAAAAAACTCGGATAAAAACCGGAAAAAAAAAACTGTGGAAAAAAATTGGAGGAGCTTGCCGAAGATGTGGTCATTACGGCTCGCCTTTCGGTGTCCTCCTCAGGATAGCGTCGTTTAAAGAACGAGAGTCAGCACAACGTAAAAAAAAAATGAAAAAAAAACGGAAAAAAAACGGGAAAAAACTGTGGAAAAAAAACCGGAGAAGCTTGCCAAAGATGACGCCATTACGGCTCGCCTTTAGGTGTCCTCCTCGGGATAACGTCATTTAAAGAACGAGAGTCAGCATAACGTAAAAAATAATAAAAAAAAAACTGAAAAAAAAAACGGAAAAAAACTATGGAAAAAAACAGAAGAAGCTTGCCAAAGATGAGGCCATTACGGCTCGCCTTTAGGTGTCCTCCTCGGGATAACGTCATTTAAAGAACAAGAGTCAGCACAACGTAAAAAAAAAAAAAAAAAAACTCGGATAAAAATCGGAAAAAAAAAATTGTGGAAAAAAACCGGAGGAGCTTGCCAAAGATGAGGTCATTACGGCTTGCCTTTAGGTGTCCTCCTCAAGATAGCGTCGTTTAAAGAACGAGAGTCAGCACAACGTAAAAAAAAAATAAAAAAAACTCGGATAAAAACCGGAAAAAAAAATTGTGGAAAAAAACCGGAGGAGCTTGCCGAAGATGAGGTCATTACGGCTCGCCTTTAGGTGTCCTCCTCAGGATAGCGTCGTTTAAAAACGAGAGTCAGCACAACGTAAAAAAAAAAAAAAATCGGATAAAAACCGAAAAAAAAAACTATGGAAAAAAACCGGAGGAGCTTGCCGAAGATGAGGTCATTACGGCTCGCCTTTATGTGTCCTCCTCAGGATAGCGTCATTTAAAGAACGAGAGTCAGCACAACGTAAAAAAAAAATAAAAAAAAAATTCGGATAAAAACCGGAAAAAAAAACTATGGAAAAAAACCGGAGGAGCTTGCCGAAGATGAGGTCATTACGGCTCGCCTTTAGGTGTCCTCCTCAGGATAGCGTCGTTTAAAGAACGAGAGTCAGCACAACGTATAAAAAAAAAAAAAAAAAAAAACTAAAAAAACTGAAAAAAAAAGGAAAAAAACTATGGAAAAAAAACTGGAGAAGCTTGCCAAAGATGAGGCCATTACGGCTCGGCTTTAGGTGTCCTCCTCGGGATAACGTCATTTAAAGAACAAGAGTCAGCACAACATAACGTTTAAAAAAAAAAAACTCGGATAAAATCCGGAAAAAAAAACTGTGGAAAAAAACCGGAGGAGCATGCCGAAGATGTGGTCATTACGGCTCGCCTTTCGGTGTCCTCCTCAGGATAGCGTCGTTTAAAGAACGAGAGTCAGCACAACGTAAAAAAAATGAAAAAAAAAACGGAAAAAAAACGGGAAAAAACTGTGGAAAAAAAACCGGAGAAGCTTGCCAAAGATGAGGCCATTACGGCTCGCCTTTAGGTGTCCTCCTCGGGATAACGTCATTTAAAGAAAGAGAGTCAGCGTAACGTAAAAAATAAAAATAAAAAACTGAAAAAAAAAACTGAAAAAAAAAACGGAAAAAAACTATGGAAAAAAACCGGAGGAGCTTGCCGAAGATGAGGTCATTACGGCTTGCCTTTAGGTGTCCTCCTCAGGATAGCGTTGTTTAAAGAACGAGAGTCAGCACAACGTATAAAAAAAAAAAACTCGGGAAAAAAAACTCGGAAAAAAACCGGAGAAGCCTGCCAAAGATGAGGCCATTACGGCTCGCCTTTAGGTGTCCTCCTCGGGATAATGTCATTTAAAGAACGAGAGTCAGCACAACGTAAAAAAAAAAAAAAACTCGGAAAAAAAAAACAGTGGAAAAAACCGGAGGAGCTTGCCGAAGATGAGGCCATTATGGCTCGCCTTTAGGTGTCCTCCTCAGGATAGCATCGTTTAAAAAACGAGAGTCAGCACAACGTATAAAAAAAAATGAAAAAAAGCCGGAAAAACTCTTTGGAAAAAAACCGGAGGAGCCTGCCGAAGATGAGGCTATTACGGCTCGCCTTTAGGTGTCCTCCTCGGGATAACGTCATTTAAAGAACAAGAGTCAGCACAACGTTAATAAAAAAAAAAACTCGGAAAAAAAAAACTCGGAAAAAAAAACTGTGGAAAAAACCGGAGGAGCTTGCCGAAGATGAGGCCATTACGGCTCGCCTTTAGGTGTCCTCCTCGGGATAACGTCATTTAAAGAACAAGAGTCAGCACAACATAACGTTTAAAAAAAAAAAAAAAAAAAAAAAAAAAAAAAAACTCGGAAAAAAAACTGTGGAAAAAAACCGGAGGAGCTTGCCGAAGTTGAGGTCATTACGGCTCGCCTTTAGGTGTCCTCCTCAAGATAGCGTCGTTTAAAGAACGAGAGTCAGCACAACGTAAAAAATAAAAAAAATAAAAAAATCGAATAAAAACCGGAAAAAAAAACTATGGAAAAAAACCGGAGGAGCTTGCCGAAGATGAGGTCATTACGGCTCGCCTTTATGTGTCCTCCTCAGGATAGCGTCGTTTAAAGAACGAGAGTCAGCACAACGTAAAAAAAAATAAAAAAAAATTCGGATAAAAACCGGAAAAAAAAACTGTGGAAAAAAACCGGAGGAGCTTGCCAAAGATGAGGTCATTACGGCTTGCCTTTAGGTGTCCTCCTCAGGATAGCGTCGTTTAAAGAACGAGAGTCAGCACAACGTATAAAAAAAAAAAACTCGGGAAAAAAAAACTCGGAAAAAAAACTGTGGAAAAAACCGGTGGAGCTTGCCGAAGATGAGGCCATTACGGCTCGCCTTTAGGTGTCCTCCTCAGGATAACGTCATTTAAAGAACAAGAGTCAGCACAACGTAAAAAAAAAAAAAAAAGAAAAAAATTCGGATAAAAACCGGAAAAAAACTGTGGAAAAAAACCGGAGGAGCTTGCCGAAGATGAGGCCATTACGGCTCGCATTTAGGTGTCCTCCTCGGGATAACGTAATTTAAAGAACAAGAGTCAGCACAACGTTAAAAAAAAAAAAAAAAGTCGGATAAAAACCGGAAAAAAAACTATGGAAAAAAACCGGAGGAGCTTGCCGAAGATGAGGTCATTACGGCTCGCCTTTATGTGTCCTCCTCAGGATAGCGTCGTTTAAAGAACGAGAGTCAGCACAACGTATAAAAAAAAAAAATCGGATAAAAACCGAAAAAAAAAAACTATGGAAAAAAACCGGAGGAGCTTGCCGAAGATGAGGTCATTACGGCTCGCCTTTATGTGTCCTCCTCAGGATAGCGTCGTTTAAAGAACGAGAGTCAGCACAACGTATAAAAAAAAAAAAAAATCGGATAAAAACCGAAAAAAAAAACTATGGAAAAAAACCGGAGGAGCTTGCCGAAGATGAGGCCATTACGGCTCGCCTTTATGTGTCCTCCTCAGGATAGCGTCGTTTAAAGAACGAGAGTCAGCACAATGTAAAAAAAAAATAAAAAAAAACTCGGATAAAAACCGGAAAAAAAACTGTGGAAAAAAACCGGAGGAGCTTGCCGAAGATGAGGTCATTACGGCTCGCCTTTAGGTGTCCTCCTCAGGATAGCGTCGTTTAAAGAACGAGAGTCAGCACAACGTAAAAAAAAAAAAAAAAAAAAAAAAAAAAAAAAAAAGGAAAAAAACTATAGAAAAAAAACCGGAGAAGCTTGCCAAAGATGAGGCCATTACGGCTCGGCTTTAGGTGTCCTCCTCGGGATAACGTCATTTAAAGAACAAGAGTCAGCACAACATAACGTTTAAAAAAAAAAAAAAACTCGGATAAAAACCGGAAAAAAAAAACTGTGGAAAAAAATTGGAGGAGCTTGCCGAAGATGTGGTCATTACGGCTCGCCTTTCGGTGTCCTCCTCAGGATAGCGTCGTTTAAAGAACGAGAGTCAGCACAACGTAAAAAAAAATGAAAAAAATTAACGGAAAAAAAACGGAAAAAAGCTATGGAAAAAAACCGGAGAAGCTTGCCAAAGATGAGGCCATTACGGCTCGCCTTTAGGTGTCCTCCTCGGGATAACGTCATTTAAAGAACAAGAGTCAGCACAACGTAAAAAAAAAAAAAAAAAAAAAAAAAAAAAAAAAAAAAAAAAAAAAAAAAAAAAAAAAAAAAGAAACACGGATAAAAACCGGAAAAAAAAACTGTGGAAAAAAACCGGAGGAGCTTGCCAAAGATGAGGTCATTACGGCTTGCCTTTAGGTGTCCTCCTCAGGATAGCATCGTTTAAAGAACGAGAGTCAGCACAACGTATAAAAAAAAAAAAAACTCGGGAAAAAAAAACTCGGAAAAAAAACTGTGGAAAAAACCGGAGGAGCTTGCCGAAGATGAGGCCATTACGGCTCGCCTTTAGGTGTCCTCCTCAGGATAACGTCATTTAAAGAACAAGAGTCAGCACAACGTAAAAAAAAGAAAAAGAAAAAAATTCGGATAAAAACTGGAAAAAAACCGGAGGAGCTTGCCGAAGATGAGGCCATTACGGCTCGCCTTTAGGTGTCCTCCTCGGGATAACGTAATTTAAAGAACAAGAGTCAGCACAACGTAAAAAAAAAAAAAGAAAAAAAGAAAAAAAAAAGTCGGATAAAAACCGGAAAAAAAAACTATGGAAAAAAACCGGAGGAGCTTGCCGAAGATGAGGTCATTACGGCTCGCCTTTATGTGTCCTCCTCAGGATAGCGTCGTTTAAAGAACGAGAGTCAGCACAACGTAAAAAAAAAAAAAAAAAAAAAAAAAAAAAAAAAAAAAAAATCGGATAAAAACCGAAAAAAAAACTATGGAAAAAAACCGGAGGAGCTTGCCGAAGATGAGGTCACTACGGCTCGCCTTTATGTGTCCTCCTCAGGATAGCGTCGTTTAAAGAACGAGAGTCAGCACAACGTGAAAAAAAAATAAAAAAAAAACTCGGATAAAAACCGGAAAAAAAAACTGTGGAAAAAAACCGGAGGAGCTTGCCGAAGATGAGGTCATTACGGCTCGCCTTTAGGTGTCCTCCTCAGGATAGCGTCGTTTAAAGAACGAGAGTCAGCACAACGTAAAAAAAAAAAAACTAAAAAAACTGAAAAAAAAGGAAAAAAACTATGGAAAAAAAACCGGAGAAGCTTGCCAAAGATGAGGCCATTACGGCTCGGCTTTAGGTGTCCTCCTCGGGATAACATCATTTAAAGAACAAGAGTCAGCACAACATAACGTTTAAAAAAAAAAAAACTCGGATAAAAACCGGAAAAAAAAAATTGTGGAAAAAAACCGGAGGAGCTTGCCGAAGATGTGGTCATTACGGCTCGCCTTTCGGTGTCCTCCTCAGGATAGCGTCGTTTAAAGAACGAGAGTCAGCACAACGTAAAAAAAATGAAAAAAAAAACGGAAAAAAAACGGGAAAAAACTGTGGAAAAAAAACCGGAGAAGCTTGCCAAAGATGAGGCCATTACGGCTCGCCTTTAGGTGTCCTCCTCGGGATAACGTCATTTAAAGAACGAGAGTCAGCATAACGTAAAAAATAAAAAAAATAAAAAAAAAAACTGAAAAAAAAAAAAGGAAAAAAAACTATGGAAAAAAACCGGAGAAGCTTGACAAAGATTAGGCCATTACGGCTCGCCTTTAGGTGTCCTCCTCGGGATAACGTCATTTAAAGAACAAGAGTCAGCACAACATAACGTTTAAAAAAAAAAAAAAAAAAACTCGGATAAAAACCGGAAAAAAATCTGTGGAAAAAAAAAACTCGGATAAAAACTGGAAAAAAAAAAAAAAAACTAGGATAAAAACCGGAAAAAAAAACTGTGGAAAAAAACCGGAGGAGCTTGCCAAAGATGAGGTCATTACGGCTTGCCTTTAGGTGTCCTCCTCAGGATAGCGTTGTTTAAAGAACGAGAGTCAGCACAACGTATAAAAAAAAAAAACTCGGGAAAAAAAAACTCGGAAAAAAAACTGTGGAAAAAACCGGAGGAGCTTGCCGAAGATGAGACCATTACGGCTCGCCTTTAGGTGTCCTCCTCAGGATAACGTCATTTAAAGAACAAGAGTCAGCACAACGTAAAAAAAAAAAAGAAAAAAATTCGGATAAAAACCGGAAAAAAACTGTGGAAAAAAACCGGAGGAGCTTGCCGAAGATGACGTCATTACGGCTCGCCTTTAGGTGTCCTCCTCAGGATAGCGTCGTTTAAAGAACGAGAGTCAGCACAACGTAAAAAAAAAAAACTGAAAAAAAAAACTGAAAAAAAAGGAAAAAAACTATGGAAAAAAAATGGGAGAAGCTTGCCAAAGATAAGGCCATTACGGCTCGCCTTTAGGTGTCCTCCTCGGGATAATGTCATTTAAAGAACGAGAGTCAGCACAACGTAAAAAAAAAAAAAAACTCGGAAAAAAAAACAGCGAAAAAAACCGGAGGAGCTTGCCGAAGATGAGGCCATTACGGCTCGCCTTTAGGTGTCCTCCTCAGGATAGCATCGTTTAAAAAACGAGAGTCAGCACAACGTATAAAAAAAAAAAAAAAAAACTGAAATAAAGCCGGAAAAAATCTTTGGAAAAAAACCGGAGGAGCCTGCCGAAGATGAGGCTATTACGGCTCGCCTTTAGGTGTCCTCCTCGTGATAACGTCATTTAAAGAACAAGAGTCAGCACAACGTTAATAAAAAAAAAAAAACTCGGAAAAAAAAAACTCGGAAAAAAAAACTGTGGAAAAAACCGGAGGAGCTTGCCGAAGATGAGGCCATTACGGCTCGCCTTTAGGTGTCCTCCTCGGGATAACATCATTTAAAGAACAAGAGTCAGCACAACATAACGTTTAAAAAAAAAAAAAAAACTCGGATAAAAACCGGAAAAAAAAACTGTGGAAAAAAACCGGAGGAGCTTGCCGAAGATGTGGTCATTACGGCTCGCCTTTCGGTGTCCTCCTCTGGATAGCGTCGTTTAAAGAACGAGAGTCAGCACAACGTAAAAAAAAGGAAAAAAAACAAAAAAAAAACGGGAAAAAACTGTGGAAAAAAAACCGGAGAAGCTTGCCAAAGATGAGGCCATTACGGCTCGCCTTTAGGTGTCCTCCTCGGGATAACGTCATTTAAAGAACGAGAGTCAGCACAACGTAAAAAAAAAAAAAAACTCGGAAAAAAAAAACAGTGGAAAAAACCGGAGGAGCTTGACGAAGATGAGGCCATTACGGCTCGCCTTTAGGTGTCCTCCTCAGGATAGCATCGTTTAAAAAACGAGAGTCAGCACAACGTATATAAAAATAAAAAATAAAAAAAAAACTGAAAAAAAGCCGGAAAAAATAGTTGGAAAAAAACCGGAAGAGCCTGCCGAAGATGAGGCTATTACGGCTCGCCTTTAGGTGTCCTCCTCGGGATAACGTCATTTAAAGAACAAGAGTCAGCACAACGTTAATAAAAAAAAAACTCGGAAAAAAAAAAACTCGGAAAAAGAACTGTGGAAAAAACCGGAGGAGCTTGCCGAAGATGAGGCCATTACGGCTCGCCTTTAGGTGTCCTCCTCGGGATAACGTAATTTAAAGAACAAGAGTCAGCACAACGTAAAAAAAAAAAAAAAAAAAACTCGGATAAAAACCGGAAAAAAAAACTATGGAAAAAAACCGGAGGAGCTTGCCGAAGATGAGGTCATTACGGCTCGCCTTTATGTGTCCTCCTCAGGATAGCGTCGTTTAAAGAACGAGAGTCAGCACAACGTAAAAAAAAAAATCGGATAAAAACCGGAAAAAAAACTATGGAAAAAAACCGAAGGAGCTTGCCGAAGATGAGGTAATTACGGCTCGTCTTTATGTGTCCTCCTCAGGATAGCGTCGTTTAAAGAACGAGAGTCAGCACAACGTATAAAAAAAAAAACTCGGATAAAAACCGGAAAAAAAAACTGTGGAAAAAAACCGGAGGAGCTTGCCGAAGATGAGGTCATTACGGCTCGCCTTTAGGTGTCCTCCTCATGATAGCGTCGTTTAAAGAACGAGAGTCAGCACAACGTATAAAAAAAAAAAAACTCAGGAAAAAAAAAACTCGGAAAAAAAACTGTGGAAAAAACCGGAGGAGCTTGCCGAAGATGAGGCCATTACGGCTCGCCTTTAGGTGTCCTCCTCGGGATAACGTCATTTAAAGAACAAGAGTCAGCACAACGTAAAAAAAAAATTCGGATAAAAACCGGAAAAAAACTGTGGAAAAAAACCGGAGGAGCTTGCCGAAGATGACGTCATTACGGCTCGCCTTTAGGTGTCCTCCTCAGGATAGCGTCGTTTAAAGAACGAGAGTCAGCACAACGTAAAAAAAAAAAATCGGATAAAAACCGGAAAAAAAAACTATGGAAAAAAACCGGAGGAGCTTGCCGAAGATGAGGTCATTACGGCTCGCCTTTATGTGTCCTCCTCAGGATAGCGTCGTTTAAAGAACGAGAGTCAGCACAACGTATAAAAAAAAAAAAACTCGGATAAAAACCGGAAAAAAAAACTGTGGAAAAAAACCGGAGTAGCTTCCCGAAGATGAGGTCATTACGGCTCGCCTTTAGGTGTCCTCCTCAGGATAGCGTCGTTTAAAGAACGAGAGTCAGCACAACGTATAAAAAAAAAAAAACTCAGGAAAAAAAACTCGGAAAAAAACTGTGGAAAAAACCGGAGGAGCTTGCCGAAGATGAGGCCATTACGGCTCGCCTTTAGGTGTCCTCCTCGGGATAACGTCATTTAAAGAACAAGAGTCAGCACAACGTAAAAAAAAAAAAATTTGGATAAAAACCGGAAAAAAACTGTGGAAAAAAATCGGAGGAGCTTGCCGAAGATGACGTCATTACGGCTCGCCTTTAGGTGACCTCCTCAGGATAGCGTCGTTTAAAGAATGAGAGTTAGGACAACGTAAAAAAAAAAAAAAAAAAAAAAAAAAAAAAAAACTGAAAAAAACTGAAAAAAAAGGAAAAAAACTATGGAAAAAAAACCGGAGAAGCTTGCCAAAGATGAGGCCATTACGGCTCGGCTTTAGGTGTCCTCCTCGGGATAACGTCATTTAAAGAACAAGAGTCAGCCCAACATAACGTTTAAAAAAAAAAAAAAAAAAAAA
This sequence comes from Arachis ipaensis, assembly GCF_059453495.1. NCBI lineage: Eukaryota > Viridiplantae > Streptophyta > Magnoliopsida > Fabales > Fabaceae > Arachis > Arachis ipaensis. Next base: position 53,240,187 of record NC_142437.1, on the reverse strand, counting down.
ACTCGGATAAAAACCGGAAAAAAAACCTGTGGAAAAAAACCGGAGGAGCTTGCCGAAGATGTGGTCATTACGGATCGCCTTTCGGTGTCCTCCTCAGGATAGCGTCGTTTAAAGAACGAGAGTCAGCACAACGTAAAAAAATAATGAAAAAAAAAAACGGAAAAAAAACGGGAAAAAACTGTGGAAAAAAAACCGGAGAAGCTTGCCAAAGATGAGGCCATTACGGCTCGCCTTTAGGTGTCCTCCTCGGGATAACGTCATTTAAAGAACGAGAGTCAGCATAACGTAAAAAATAAAAAAAATAAAAAAAATAACTGAAAAAAAAACTGAAAAAAAAACGGAAAAAAACTATGGAAAAAAACCGGAGAAGCTTGCCAAAAATGAGGCCATTACGGCTCGCCTTTAGGTGTCCTCCTCGGGATAACGTCATTTAAAGAACAAGAGTCAGCACAACGTAAAAAAAAAAAAAAAAATTAAAAAACTCGGATAAAAACAGGAAAAAAATTGTGGAAAAAAACCGGAGGAGCTTGCCGAAGATGAGGTCATTACGGCTTGCCTTTAGGTGTCCTCCTCAGGATAGCGTCGTTTAAAGAACGAGAGTCAGCACAACGTATAAAAAAAAAAAAACTGAAAAAAAAAACTGGAAAAAAAAGGAAAAAAACAATGGAAAAAGAACCGGAGAAGCTTGCCAAAGATGAGGCCATTACGGCTCGCCTTTAGGTGTCCTCCTCGGGATAATGTCATTTAAAGAACGAGAGTCAGCACAACGTTGATAAAAAAAAAAAAAAACTCGGAAAAAAAACTGTGGAAAAAACCGGAGGAGCTTGCCGAAGATGAGGCCATTACGGCTCGCCTTTAGGTGTCCTCCTCGGGATAACGTCATTTAAAGAACAAGAGTCAGCACAATATAACGTTTAAAAAAAAAATCGGATAAAAACCCAAAAAAAAAACTGTGGAAAAAAACCGGAGGAGCTTGCCGTAGATGTGGTCACTACGGCTCACCTTTCGGTGTCCTCCTCAGGATAGCGTCGTTTAAAGAATGAGAGTCAGCACAACGTAAAAAAAAATGATAAAAAAACGGAAAAAAAACGGGAAAAAATTGTGGAAAAAAAACCGGAGAAGCTTGCCAAAGATGAGGCCATTACGGCTCGCCTTTAGGTGTCCTCCTCGGGATAACGTCATTTAAAGAACGAGAGTCAGGACAACGTAAAAAAAAAAAAAAAAAACTCAGAAAAAAAAAACAGTGGAAAAAACCGGAGGAGCTTGCCGAAGATGAGGCCATTACGGCTCTCCTTTAGGTGTCCTCCTCAGGATAGCATCGTTTAAAAAACGAGAGTCAGCACAAGCTATAAAAAAAAAATAAAAAAAAATAAAAAAAAACTGAAAAAAAGCCGGAAAAAATCTTTGGAAAAAAACCGGAGGAGCCTGCCGAAGATGAGGCTATTACGGCTCGCCTTTAGGTTTCCTCCTCGTGATAACGTCATTTAAAGAACAAGAGTCAGCACAACGTTAATAAAAAAAAAAAACTCGGAAAAAAAAAACTGTGGAAAAAACCGGAGGAGCTTGCCAAAGATGAGGCCATTACGGCTCTCCTTTAGGTGTCCTCCTCGGGATAACGTAATTTAAAGAACAAGAGTCAGCACAACGTAAAAAAAAAAAAAAAAAAAAACTCGGATAAAAACCGGAAAAAAAAACTATGGAAAAAAACCGGAGGAGCTTGCCGAAGATGAGGTCATTACGGCTCGCCTTTATGTGTCCTCCTCAGGATAGCGTCGTTTAAAGAACGAGAGTCAGCACAACGTAAAAAAAAAAAAAATCGGATAAAAACCGGAAAAAAAAAACTATGGAAAAAACCGGAGGAGCTTGCCGAAGATGAGGTCATTACGGCTCGCCTTTATGTGTCCTCCTCAGGATAGCGTCGTTTAAAGAACGAGAGTCAGCACAACGTAAAAAAAAAATAAAAAAAATAAAACTCGGATAAAAACCGGAAAAAAAAACAGTGGAAAAAAACCGGAGGAGCTTGCCGAAGATGAGGTCATTACGGCTCGCCTTTAGGTGTCCTCCTCAGGATAGCGTCGTTTAAAGAACGAGAGTCAGCACAACGTATAAAAAAAAAACAAAAAAACTCAGGAAAAAAAAACTCGGAAAAAAAACTGGGGAAAAAACCGGAGGAGCTTGCCGAAGATGAGGCCATTACGGCTCGCCTTTAGGTGTCCTCCTCGGGATAACGTCATTTAAAGAACAAGAGTCAGCACAACGTAAAAAAAAAAATTCGGATAAAAACCGCAAAAAAACTGTGGAAAAAAACTGGAGGAGCTTGCCGAAGATGACGTCATTACGGCTCGCCTTTAGGTGTCCTCCTCAGGATAGCGTCGTTTAAAGAACGAGAGTCAGCACAACGTAATAAAAAAAAAAAAACTGAAAAAACTGAAAAAAAAACTGAAAAAAAAGGAAAAAAACTATGGAAAAAAAAACCGGAGAAGCTTGCCAAAGATGAGGCCATTACGGCTCGGCTTTAGGTGTCCTCCTCGGGATAACGTCATTTAAAGAACAAGAGTCAGCACAACATAACGTTTAAAAAAAAAAAAAAACTCGGATAAAAACCGGAAAAAAAAACTGTGGAAAAAAACCTGAGGAGCTTGCCGAAGATGTGGTCATTACGGCTCGCCTTTCGGTGTCCTCCTCAGGATAGCGTCGTTTAAAGAACGAGAGTCAGCACAGCGTAAAAAAAATGAAAAAAAAACGGAAAAAAAACGGGAAAAAACTGTGGAAAAAAAACCGGAGAAGCTTGCCAAAGATGAGGCCATTACGGCTCGCCTTTAGGTGTCCTCCTCGGGATAACGTCATTTAAAGAACGAGAGTCAGCATAACGTAAAAAATAAAAAAAAATTAAAAAAAATAACTGAAAAAAAAACTGAAAAAAAAAACGGAAAAAAACTATGGAAAAAAACCGGAGAAGCTTGCCAAAGATGAGGCCATTACGGCTCGCCTTTAGGCGTCCTCCTCGGGATAACGTCATTTAAAGAACAAGAGTAGGCACAACGAAAAAAAAAAAAAAAAAAAAATTAAAAAACTCGGATAAAAACACGAAAAAAACTGTGGAAAAATACCGGAGGAGCTTGCCGAAGATGAGGTCATTACGGCTTGCCTTTAGGTGTCCTCCTCAGGATAGCGTCGTTTAAAGAACGAGAGTCAGCACAACGTATAAAAAAAAAAAACTGAAAATAAAAACTGGAAAAAAAAGGAAAAAAACTATGGAAAAAAACCGGAGAAGCTTGCCAAAGATGAGGCCATTACGGCTCGCCTTTAGGTGTCCTCCTCGGGATAACGTCATTTAAAGAACGAGAGTCAGCATAACGTAAAAAATAAAAAAAATTAAAAAAAATAACTGAAAAAAAAAACTGAAAAAAAAAACGGAAAAAAACTATGGAAAAAAACCGGAGAAGCTTGCCAAAGATGAGGCCATTACGGCTCGCCTTTAGGTGTCCTCCTCGGGATAACGTCATTTAAAGAACAAGAGTCAGCACAACGTAAAAAAAAAAAAAAAAACTCGGATAAAAACCGGAAAAAAAAAACTGTGGAAAAAAACCGGAGGAGCTTGCCGAAGTTGAGGTTATTACGGCTTGCCTTTAGGTGTCCTCCTCAGGATAGCGTCGTTTAAAGAACTAGAGTCAGCACAACGTATAAAAAAAAAAAAAAAAAAAAAACTCGGGAAAAAAAAACTCGGAAAAAAAACTGTGGAAAAAACCGGAGGAGCTTGCCGAAGATGAGGCCATTACGGCTCGCCTTTAGGTGTCCTCCTCAGGATAACGTCATTTAAAGAACAAGAGTCAGCACAACGTAAAAAAAAAAAAAAGAAAAAAATTCGGATAAAAACCGAAAAAAAACTGTGGAAAAAAACCGGAGGAGCTTGCCGAAGATGACGTCATTACGGCTCGCCTTTTGGTGTCCTCCTCAGGATAGCGTCGTTTAAAGAACGAGAGTCAGCACAACGTATAAAAAAAAAAAAAAAAAAAAAAACTGAAAAAAAAAACTGAAAAAAAAAGGAAAAAAACTATGGAAAAAAAACCGGAGAAGCTTGCCAAAGATAAGGCCATTACGGCTCGCCTTTAGGTGTCCTCCTCGGGATAACGTCATTTAAAGAACAAGAGTCAGCACAACCTAACGTTTAAAAAAAAAAAAATCGGATAAAAACCGGAAAAAAAAGTGTGGAAAAAAACCGGAGGAGCTTGCCGAAGATGTGGTGATTACGGCTCGCCTTTCGGTGTCCTCCTCAGGATAGCGTCGTTTAAAGAACGAGAGTCAGCATAACGTAAAAAAAAAAGAAAAAAATGAAAAAAAAACGGAAAAAAAACGGGAAAAATCTGTGGAAAAAAACCGGAGAAGCTTGCCAAAGATGAGGCCATTACGGCTTGCCTTTAGGTGTTCTCCTCGGGATAACGTCATTTAAAGAACGAGAGTCAGCACAACGTTAAAAAAAAAAAAAAAAAAAAAAAAAAAAAAAAAACTCGGATAAAAACCGGAAAAAAAACTGTGGAAAAAAATCGGAAGAGCTTGCCGAAGATGAGGTCATTACGGCTCGCCTTTAGGTGTCTTCCTCAGGATAGCGTCGTTTAAAGAACGAGAGTCAGCACAACGTAAAAAAAAAATGGAAATAAGCCGGAAAAAAATTGTGGATAAAAACCGGAGGAGCTTGCCGAAGATGAGGCCATTACGGCTCACCTTTAGGTGTCCTCCTCGGGATAACGTCATTTAAAGAACAAGAGTCAGCACAACGTATAAAAAAAAAAAAAACGGAAAAAAAACTGAAAAAAAACGGAAAAAAACTATGGAAAAAAACCGGAGAAGCTAGCCAAAGATGAGGCCATTACGGGTCGCCTTTAGGTGTCCTCCTCGGGATAACGTCATTTAAAGAACAAGAGTCAGCACAACGAAAAAAAAAAAAAAACCTGAAAAAAAAACGGGAAAAAGCTGGAAAAAAACTGTGGAAAAATACCGGAGGAGCTTGCCGAAGATGAGGCCATTACGGCTCGCCTTTAGGTGTCCTCCTCGGGATAACGTCAATTAAAGAACAAGAGTCAGCACAACGTAAAAAATAAAAAAAAATAAAAAACTGAAAAAAAAACGGAAAAAAACTATGGAAAAAAACCGGAGAAGCTTGCCAAAGATGAGGCCATTACGGATCGCCTTTAGGTGTCCTCCTCGGGATAACGTCATTTAAAGAACAAGAGTCAACACAACGTTAAAAAAAAAAAAAAAAAAAAAAAAAAAAAACTCGGATAAATACCGGAAAAAAAACTGTGGAAAAAAACCGGAGGAGCTTGCCGAAGATGAGGTCATTACGGCTCGCCTTTAGGTGTCCTCCTCAGGATAGCGTCGTTTAAAGAACGAGAGTCAGCACAACGTATAAAAAATAAAAAATAAAAAAAAACGGAAAAAAGCCGGAAAAAAATTGTGGAAAAAAACCGGAGGAGCTCGCCGAAGATGAGGCCATTACGGCTCGCCTTTAGGTGTCCTCCTCAGGATAGCGTCGTTTAAAGAACGAGAGTCAGCACAACGTATAAAAAAAAAAAAAAAAAAAAAAAAAAAAAAAAAAAAAACTGAAAAAATAACCTGAAAAAAAAAAAGGAAAAAAACTATGGAAAAAAACCGGAGAAGCTAGCCAAAGATGAGGCCATTACGGCTCGCCTTTAGGTGTCCTCCTCGGGATAACGTCATTTAAAGAACAAGAGTCAGCACAACGAAAAAAAAAAAAACCTGAAAAAAAACGGGAAAAAGCTAGAAAAAAACTGTGGAAAAATACCGGAGGAGCTTGCCGAAGATGAGGCCATTACGGCTCGCCTTTAGGTGTCCTCCTCGGGATAACGTCAATTAAAGAACAAGAGTCAGCACAACGTAAAAAATAAAAAAAAACTGAAAAAAAAAACGGAAAAAAACTATGGAAAAAAACCGGAGAAGCTTGCCAAAGATGAGGCCATTACGGCTCGCCTTTAGGTGTCCTCCTCGGGATAACGTCATTTAAAGAACAAGAGTCAGCACAACGTTAAAAAAAAAAAAAAACTCGGATAAAAACCGGAAAAAAAACTGTGGAAAAAAACCGGAGGAGCTTGCCGAAGATGAGGTCATTACGGCTCGCCTTTAGGTGTCCTCCTCAGGATAGCGTCGTTTAAAGAACGAGAGTCAGCACAACGTATAAAAAAAAAAAAAAAAAAACGGAAAAAAGCCGGAAAAAAATTGTGGAAAAAAACCAGAGGAGCTTGCCGAAGATGAGGCCATTACGGCTCGCCTTTAGGTGTCCTCCTCGGGATAACGTCATTTAAAGTACAAGAGTCAGCACACCGTATATAAAAAAAAAAAAAACTCGGAAAAAAAAACTGTGGAAAAAACCGGAGGAGCTTGCCGAAGATGAGGCCATTACGGCTCGCCTTTAGGTGTCCTCCTCGGGATAACGTCATTTAAAGAACAAGAGTCAGCACAACGTATAAAAAAAAAAAAAAAAACTCGGAAAAAAAACTGTGGAAAAAACCGGAGGAGCTTGCCGAAGATGAGGCCATTACGGCTCGCCTTTAGGTGTCCTCCTCGGGATAACGTCATTTAAAGAACAAGAGTTAGCACAACGTATAAAAAAAAAAACGGAAAAAAAACTGAAAAAAAACGGAAAAAAACTATGGAAAAAAACCGGAGAAGCTAGCCAAAGATGAGGCCATTACGGGTCGCCTTTAGGTGTCCTCCTCGGGATAACGTCATTTAAAGAACAAGAGTCAGCACAACGAAAAAAAAAAAAAAAAAAACCTGAAAAAAAAACGGGAAAAAGCTGGAAAAAAAACTGTGGAAAAATACCGGAGAAGCTTGCCAAAGATGAGGCCATTACGGCTCGCCTTTAGGTGTCCTCCTCGGGATAACGTCATTTAAAGAACAAGAGTCAGCACAACGTAAAAAAAAAAAAAAAAAAAAAAAAAAAAAAAAAAAAAAAAAAAAAAAAAAAAAAAAAAAAAAAAAAAAAAAAAAAACTCGGATAAAAACCGGAAAAAAACTGTGGAAAAAAACCGGAGGAGCTTGCCGAAGATGAGGTCATTACGGCTCGCCTTTAGGTGTCCTCCTCAGGATAGCGTCGTTTAAAGAACGAGAGTCAGCACAACGTATATAAAATAAAAAATAAAAAAAAACGGAAAAAAGCCGGAAAAAATTGTGGAAAAAAACCGCAAGGGCTTGCCGAAGATGAGGCCATTACGGCTCGCCTTTAGGTGTCCTCCTTAGGATAGCGTCGTTTAAAGAACGAGAGTCAGCACAACGTAAAAAAAAAAAAAAAAAAAAAAAAAAAAAAAAAAAAAAAAAAAAAAAAAAAAAAAAAAAAAAACCTGGAAAAAAAAAGGAAAAAAACTATGGAAAAAAAACCGGAGAAACTTGCGAAAGATGAGGCCATTACGGCTCGCCTTTAGGTGTCCTCCTCGGGATAACGTCATTTAAAGAACGAGAGTCAGCATAACGTAAAAAATAAAAAAAAATTAAAAAAAATAACTGAAAAAAAAAACGGAAAAAAACTATGGAAAAAAACCGGAGAAGCTTGCCAAAGATGAGGCCATTACGGCTCGCCTTTAGGTGTTCTCCTCGGGATAACGTCATTTAAAGAACGAGAGTCAGCACAACGTAATAAAAAAAAAAAAAAAAAAAAAAAAAAAAAAAAAAACTCGGATAAAAACCGGAAAAAAAACTGTGGAAAAAAATCGGAAGAGCTTGCCGAAGATGAGGTCATTACGGCTCGCCTTTAGGTGTCCTCCTCAGGATAGCGTCGTTTAAAGAACGAGAGTCAGCACAACGTAAAAAAAAAATGGAAATAAGCCGGAAAAAAAAACTGTGGAAAAAAACCGGAGGAGCTTGCCGAAGATGAGGCCATTACGGCTCGCCTTTAGGTGTCCTCCTCGGTATAACGTCATTTAAAGAACAAGAGTCAGCACAACGTAAAAAATAAAAAAAAATAAAAAACTGAAAAAAAACGGAAAAAAACTATGGATAAAAACCGGAGGAGCTTGCCGAAGATGAGGCCATTACGGCTCGCCTTTAGGTGTCCTCCTCGGGATAACGTCATTTAAAGAACAAGAGTCAGCACAACGTATAAAAAAAAAAAAACGGAAAAAAAACTGAAAAAAAAACGGAAAAAAACTATGGAAAAAAACCGGAGAAGCTTGCCAAAGATGAGGCCATTACGGCTCGCCTTTAGGTGTTCTCCTCGAGATAACGTCATTTAAAGAACGAGAGTCAGCACAACGTAAAAAAAAAAAAAAAAAAACTCGGATAAAAACCGGAAAAAAAAACAGTGGAAAAAAACCGGAGGAGCTTGCCGAAGATGAGGTCATTACGGCTCGCCTTTAGGTGTCCTCCTCAGGATAGTGTCGTTTAAAGAACGAGAGTCAGCACAACGTATAAAAAAAAAACAAAAAAACTCAGGAAAAAAAAAACTCGGAAAAAAAACTGGGGAAAAAACCGGAGGAGCCTGCCGAAGATGAGGCCATTACGGCTCGCCTTTAGGTGTCCTCCTCGGGATAACGTCATTTAAAGAACAAGAGTCAGCACAACGTAAAAAAAAAAATTCGGATAAAAACCGCAAAAAAACTGTGGAAAAAAACTGGAGGAGCTTGCCGAAGATGACGTCATTACGGCTCGCCTTTAGGTGTCCTCCTCAGGATAGCGTCGTTTAAAGAACGAGAGTCAGCACAACGTAATAAAAAAAAAAAAACTGAAAAAACTGAAAAAAAAACTGAAAAAAAAGGAAAAAAACTATGGAAAAAAAACCGGAGAAGCTTGCCAAAGATGAGGCCATTACGGCTCGGCTTTAGGTGTCCTCCTCGGGATAACGTCATTTAAAGAACAAGAGTCAGCACAACATAACGTTTAAAAAAAAAAAAAAACTCGGATAAAAACCGGAAAAAAAAACTGTGGAAAAAAACCTGAGGAGCTTGCCGAAGATGTGGTCATTACGGCTCGCCTTTCGGTGTCCTCCTCAGGATAGCGTCGTTTAAAGAACGAGAGTCAGCACAACGTAAAAAAAATGAAAAAAAAAACGGAAAAAAAACGGGAAAAAACTGTGGAAAAAAAACCGGAGAAGCTTGCCAAAGATGAGGCCATTACGGCTCGCCTTTAGGTGTCCTCCTCGGGATAACGTCATTTAAAGAACGAGAGTCAGCATAACGTAAAAAATAAAAAAAAATTAAAAAAAATAACTGAAAAAAAAACTGAAAAAAAAACGGAAAAAAACTATGGAAAAAAACCGGAGAAGCTTGCCAAAGATGAGGCCATTACGGCTCGCCTTTAGGTGTCCTCCTCGGGATAACGTCATTTAAAGAACAAGAGTCAGCACAACGTAAAAAAAAAAAAAAAAAAAAAATTAAAAAACTCGGATAAAAACAGGAAAAAAACTGTGGAAAAAAACCGGAGGAGCTTGCCGAAGATGAGGTCATTACGGCTTGCCTTTAGGTGTCCTCCTCAGGATAGCGTCGTTTAAAGAACGAGAGTCAGCACAACGTATAAAAAAAAAAAACTGAAAAAAAAAACTGGAAAAAAAAGGAAAAAAACTATGGAAAAAAACCGGAGAAGCTTGCCAAAGATGAGGCCATTACGGCTCGCCTTTAGGTGTCCTCCTCGGGATAACGTCATTTAAAGAACGAGAGTCAGCATAACGTAAAAAATAAAAAAAAATTAAAAAAAATAACTGAAAAAAAAAACTGAAAAAAAAACGGAAAAAAACTATGGAAAAAAACCGGAGAAGCTTGCCAAAGATGAGGCCATTACGGCTCGCCTTTAGGTGTCCTCCTCGGGATAACGTCATTTAAAGAACAAGAGTCAGCACAACGTAAAAAAAAAAAAAAAACTCGGATAAAAACCGGAAAAAAAAACTGTGGAAAAAAACCGGAGGAGCTTGCCGAAGATGAGGTCATTACGGCTTGCCTTTAGGTGTCCTCCTCAGGATAGCGTCGTTTAAAGAACGAGAGTAAGTACAACGTATAAAAAAAAAAAAAAAAAACTCGGGAAAAAAAAACTCGGAAAAAAAACTGTGGAAAAAACCGGAGGAGCTTGCCGAAGATGAGGCCATTACGGCTCGCCTTTAGGTGTCCTCCTCAGGATAACGTCATTTAAAGAACAAGAGTCAGCACAACGTAAAAAAAAAAAAAAAGAAAAAAATTCGGATAAAAACCGAAAAAAACTGTGGAAAAAAACCGGAGGAGCTTGCCGAAGATGACGTCATTACGGCTCGCCTTTAGGTGTCCTCCTCAGGATAGCGTCGTTTAAAGAACGAGAGTCAGCACAACGTAAAAAAAAAAAAAAAAAAAAAAAAAAAAAAAAAAAAAAAAAAAAAAAAAAAAAAAAAAAAAAAACTGAAAAAAAAAGGAAAAAAACTATGGAAAAAAAACCGGAGAAGCTTGCCAAAGATGAGGCCATTACGGCTCGCCTTTAGGTGTCCTCCTCGGGATAACGTCATTTAAAGAACAAGAGTCAGCACAACATAACGTTTAAAAAAAAAAAAAATCGGATAAAAACCGGAAAAAAAAGTGTGGAAAAAAACCGGAGGAGCTTGCCGAAGATGTGGTGATTACGGCTCGCCTTTCGGTGTCCTCCTCAGGATAGCGTCGTTTAAAGAACGAGAGTCAGCATAACGTAAAAAAAAAAAGAAAAAAATGAAAAAAAAAAAACGGAAAAAAACGGGAAAAATCTGTGGAAAAAAATCGGAGAAGCTTGCCAAAGATGAGGCCATTACGGCTCGCCTTTAGGTGTTCTCCTCGGGATAACGTCATTTAAAGAACGAGAGTCAGCACAACGTAAAAAAAAAAAAAAAAAAAAAAAAAAAAAAAAAAAAAAAAAAAAAAACTCGGATAAAAACCGGAAAAAAAACTGTGGAAAAAAATCGGAAGAGCTTGCCGAAGATGAGGTCATTACGGCTCGCCTTTAGGTGTCCTCCTCAGGATAGCGTCGTTTAAAGAACGAGAGTCAGCACAACGTAAAAAAAAAATGGAAATAAGCCGGAAAAAAATTGTGGATAAAAACCGGAGGAGCTTGCCGAAGATGAGGCCATTACGGCTCGCCTTTAGGTGTCCTCCTCGGGATAACGTCATTTAAAGAACAAGAGTCAGCACAACGTATAAAAAAAAAAACGGAAAAAAAACTGAAAAAAAAACGGAAAAAAACTATGGAAAAAAACCGGAGAAGCTAGCCAAAGATGAGGCCATTACGGGTCGCCTTTAGGTGTCCTCCTCGGGATAACGTCATTTAAAGAACAAGAGTCAGCACAACGAAAAAAAAAAAAAAAAAAACCTGAAAAAAAAACGGGAAAAAGCTGGAAAAAAACTGTGGAAAAATACCGGAGGAGCTTGCCGAAGATGAGGCCATTACGGCTCGCCTTTAGGTGTCCTCCTCGGGATAACGTCAATTAAAGAACAAGAGTCAGCACAACGTAAAAAATAAAAAAAAATAAAAAACTGAAAAAAAACGGAAAAAAACTATGGAAAAAAACCGGAGAAGCTTGCCAAAGATGAGGCCATTACGGCTCGCCTTTAGGTGTCCTCCTCGGGATAACGTCATTTAAAGAACAAGAGTCAGCACAACGTAAAAAAAAAAAAAAAAAAAAAAAAAAAAAAAAAAAAAAAAAAAAAAAAAAAAAAAAAAAAACTGAAAAAATAAACTGAAAAAAAAAGGAAAAAAACTATGGAAAAAAAACCGGAGAAGCTTGCCAAAGATGAGGCCATTACGGCTCGCCTTTAGGTGTCCTCCTCGGGATAACGTCATTTAATGAACAAGAGTCAGCACAACATAACGTTTAAAAAAAAAAAAAAAAAAAAACTCGGATAAAAACCGGAAAAAAAAACTGTGGAAAAAAACCGGAGGAGCTTGCCGAAGATGTGGTCATTACGGCTCGCCTTTCGGTGTCCTCCTCAGGATAGCGTCGTTTAAAGAACGAGAGTCAGCATAACGTAAAAAAAAAAGAAAAAAATGAAAAAAAAAACGGAAAAAAAAGGGAAAAAACTGTGGAAAAAAACCGGAGAAGCTTGCCAAAGATGAGGCCATTACGGCTCGCCTTTAGGTGTTCTCCTCGAGATAACGTCATTTAAAGAACGAGAGTCAGCACAACGTAAAAAAAAAAAAAAAAAAAAAACTCGGATAAAAACCGGAAAAAAAACTGTGGAAAAAAATCGGAAGAGCTTGCCGAAGATGAGGTCATTACGGCTCGCCTTTAGGTGTCCTCCTCAGGATAGCGTCGTTTAAAGAACGAGAGTCAGCACAACGTAAAAAAAAATGGAAAAAAGCCGGAAAAAAATTGCGGAAAAAAACCGAAGGAGCTTGCCGAAGATGAGGCCATTACGGCTCGCCTTTAGGTGTCCTCCTCGGGATAACGTCATTTAAAGAACAAGAGACAGCACAACGTATAAAAAAAAAAAAAACGGAAAAAAAAACTGAAAAAAAAACGGAAAAAATCTATGGAAAAAAACCGGAGAAGCTAGCCAAAGATGAGGCCATTACGGCTCGCCTTTAGGTGTCCTCCTCGGGATAACGTCATTTAAAGAACAAGAGTCAGCACAACGAAAAAAAAAAAAAAACCTGAAAAAAAACGGGAAAAAGCTAGAAAAAAACTGTGGAAAAATACCGGAGGAGCCTGCCGAAGATGAGGCCATTACGGCTCGCCTTTAGGTGTCCTCCTCGGGATAACGTCAATTAAAGAACAAGAGTCAGCACAACGTAAAAAATAAAAAAAATACTGAAAAAAAAAACGGAAAAAAACTATGGAAAAAAACCGGAGAAGCTTGCCAAAGATGAGGCCATTACGGCTCGCCTTTAGGTGTCCTCCTCGGGATAACGTCATTTAAAGAACAAGAGTCAGCACAACGTTAAAAAAAAAAAAAAACTCGGATAAAAACCGAAAAAAAAACTGTGGAAAAAAACCGGAGGAGCTTGCCGAAGATGAGGTCATTACGGCTCGCCTTTAGGTGTCCTCCTCAGGATAGCGTCGTTTAAAGAACGAGAGTCAGCACAACGTATAAAAAAAAAAAAACGGAAAAAAGCCGGAAAAAAATTGTGGAAAAAAACCGGAGGAGCTTGCCGAAGATAAGGCCATTACGGCTCGCCTTTAGGTGTCCTCCTCGGGATAACGTCATTTAAAGTACAAGAGTCAGCACACCGTATAAAAAAAAAAAAAAACTCGGAAAAAAAAACTGTGGAAAAAACCGTAGGAGCTTGCCGAAGATGAGGCCATTACGGCTCGCCTTTAGGTGTCCTCCTCGGGATAACGTCATTTAAAGAACAAGAGTCAGCACAACGTATAAAAAAAAAAAAAAAACTCGGAAAAAAAACTGTGGAAAAAACCGGAGGAGCTTGCCGAAGATGAGGCCATTACGGCTCGCCTTTAGGTGTCCTCCTCGGGATAACGTCATTTAAAGAACAAGAGTTAGCACAACGTATAAAAAAAAAAACGGAAAAAAAACTGAAAAAAAACGGAAAAAAACCGGAGAAGCTAGCCAAAGATGAGGCCATTACGGGTCGCCTTTAGGTGTCCTCCTCGGGATAACGTCATTTAAAGAACAAGAGTCAGCACAACGAAAAAAAAAAAAAAAACCTGAAAAAAAAACGGGAAAAAGCTGGAAAAAAAACTGTGGAAAAATACCGGAGGAGCTTGCCGAAGATGAGGCCATTACGGCTCGCCTTTAGGTGTCCTCCTCGGGATAACGTCAATTAAAGAACAAGAGTCAGCACAACGTAAAAAATAAAAAAAAAATAAAAAACTGAAAAAAAAAAACGGAAAAAAACTATGGAAAAAAACCGGAGAAGCTTGCCAAAGATGAGGCCATTACGGCTCGCCTTTAGGTGTCCTCCTCGGGATAACGTCATTTAAAGAACAAGAGTCAGCACAACGTAAAAAAAAAAAAAAAAAAAAAAAAAAAAAAAAAAAAAAAAAAAAAAAAAAAAAAAAAAAAAAAAAAAAAACTCGGATAAAAACCGGAAAAAAAACTGTGGAAAAAAACCGGAGGAGCTTGCCGAAGATGAGGTCATTACGGCTCGCCTTTAGGTGTCCTCCTCAGGATAGCGTCGTTTAAAGAACGAGAGTCAGCACAACGTATATAAAATAAAAAAAAAAAACGGAAAAAAGCCGGAAAAAATTGTGGAAAAAAACCGCAGGAGCTTGCCGAAGATGAGGCCATTACGGCTCGCCTTTAGGTGTCCTCCTTAGGATAGCGTCGTTTAAAGAACGAGAGTCAGCACAACGTAAAAAAAAAAAAAAAAAAAAAAAAAAAAAAAAAAAAAAAAAAAAAAAAAAAAAAAAAAAAAAAAAACCTGAAAAAAAAAAGGAAAAAAACTATGGAAAAAAAACCGGAGAAACTTGCCAAAGATGAGGCCATTACGGCTCGCCTTTAGGTGTCCTCCTCGAGATAACATCATTTAAAGAACGAGAGTCAGCATAACGTAAAAAATAAAAAAAAAATAAAAAAAAATAACTGAAAAAAAAAACTGAAAAAAAAACTATGGAAAAAAACCGGAGAAGCTTTCCAAAGATGAGGCCATTACGGCTCGCCTTTAGGTGTCCTCCTCGGGATAACGTCATTTAAAGAACAAGAGTCAGCACAACGTAAAAAAAAAAAAAAAAAAAAAAAAAAAAAAAAAAAAAAAAAAAAAAAAAAACTCGGATAAAAACCGGAAAAAAAAACTGTGGAAAAAAACCGGAGGAGCTTGCCGAATATGAGGTTATTACGGCTTGCCTTTAGGTGTCCTCCTCAGGATAGCGTCGTTTAAAGAACGAGAGTCAGCACAACGTATAAAAAAAAAAAAAAAAACTCGGGAAAAAAAAACTCGGAAAAAAACTGTGGAAAAAACCGGAGGAGCTTGCCGTAGATGAGGCCATTACGGCTCGCCTTTAGGTGTCCTCCTCAGGATAACGTCATTTAAAGAACAAGAGTCAGCACAACGTAAAAAAAAAAAAAAGAAAAAAATTCGGATAAAAACCGAAAAAAAACTGTGGAAAAAAACCGGAGGAGCTTGCCGAAGATGACGTCATTACGGCTCGCCTTTAGGTGTCCTCCTCAGGATAGCGTCGTTTAAAGAACGAGAGTCAGCACAACGTAAAAAAAAAAAAAAAAAAAATGAACTGAAAAAATAAACTGAAAAAAAAAAGGAAAAAAACTATGGAAAAAAAACCGGAGAAGCTTGCCAAAGATGAGGCCATTACGGCTCGCCTTTAGGTGTCCTCCTCGGGATAACGTCATTTAAAGAACAAGAGTCAGCACAACATAACGTTTAAAAAAAAAAAAATCGGATAAAAACCGGAAAAAAAAGTGTGGAAAAAAACCGGAGGAGCTTGCCGAAGATGTGGTCATTACGGCTCGCCTTTCGGTGTCCTCCTCAGGATAGCGTCGTTTAAAGAACGAGAGTCAGTATAACATAAAAAAAAAGAAAAAAATGAAAAAAAAAACGGAAAAAAAACGGGAAAAATCTGTGGAAAAAAACCGGAGAAGCTTGCCAAAGATGAGGCCATTACGGCTCGCCTTTAGGTGTTCTCCTCGGGATAACGTCATTTAAAGAACGAGAGTCAGCACAACGTAAAAAAAAAAAAAAAAAAAAAAAAAAAAAAAAAAAAACTCGGATAAAAACCGGAAAAAAAAATGTGGAAAAAAATCGGAAGAGCTTGCCGAAGATGAGGTCATTACGGCTCGCCTTTAGGTGTCCTCCTCAGGATAGCGTCGTTTAAAGAACGAGAGTCAGCACAACGTAAAAAAAAAATGGAAATAAGCCGGAAAAAAAATTGTGGAAAAAAACCGGAGGAGCTTGCCGAAGATGAGGCCATTACGGCTCGCCTTTAGGTGTCCTCCTCGGTATAACGTCATTTAAAGAACAAGAGTCAGCACAACGTATAAAAAAAAAAAACGGAAAAAAAACTGAAAAAAAAACGGAAAAAAACTATGGAAAAAAACCGGAGAAGCTAGCCAAAGATGAGGCCATTACGGGTCGCCTTTAGGTGTCCTCCTCGGGATAACGTCATTTAAAGAACAAGAGTCAGCACAACGAAAAAAAAAAAAAAAAACCTGAAAAAAAAACGGGAAAAAGCTGGAAAAAAGCTGTGGAAAAATACCGGAGGAGCTTGCCGAAGATGAGGCCATTACGGCTCGCCTTTAGGTGTCCTCCTCGGGATAACGTCAATTAAAGAACAAGAGTCAGCACAACGTATAAAAAAAAAAAAAAACTCGGAAAAAAAACTGTGGAAAAAACCGGAGGAGCTTGCCGAAGATGAGGCCATTACGGCTCGCCTTTAGGTGTCCTCCTCGGGATAACGTCATTTAAAGAACAAGAGTTAGCACAACGTATAAAAAAAAAAAGGAAAAAAAACTGAAAAAAAACGGAAAAAAACTATGGGAAAAAACCGGAGAAGCTAGCCAAAGATGAGGCCATTACGGGTCGCCTTTAGGTGTCCTCCTCAGGATAACGTCATTTAAAGAACAAGAGTCAGCACAACGAAAAAAAAAAAAAAAACCTGAAAAAAAAACGGGAAAAAGCTGGAAAAAAAACTGTGGAAAAATACCGGAGGAGCTTGCCGAAGATGAGGCCATTACGGCTCGCCTTTAGGTGTCCTCCTCGGGATAACGTCAATTAAAGAACAAGAGTCAGCACAACGTAAAAAATAAAAAAAAAATAAAAAACTGAAAAAAAAAAAACGGAAAAAAACTATGGAAAAAAACCGGAGAAGCTTGCCAAAGATGAGGCCATTACGGCTCGCCTTTAGGTGTCCTCCTCGGGATAACGTCATTTAAAGAACAAGAGTCAGCACAACGTAAAAAAAAAAAAAAAAAAAAAAAAAAAAAAAAAAAAAACTCGGATAAAAACCGGAAAAAAAACTGTGGAAAAAAACCGGAGGAGCTTGCCGAAGATGAGGTCATTACGGCTCGCCTTTAGGTGTCCTCCTCAGGATAGCGTCGTTTAAAGAACGAGAGTCAGCACAACGTATATAAAATAAAAAAAAAACGGAAAAAAGCCGGAAAAAATTGTGGAAAAAAACCGCAGGAGCTTGCCGAAGATGAGGCCATTACGGCTCGCCTTTAGGTGTCCTCCTTAGGATAGCGTCGTTTAAAGAACGAGAGTCAGCACAACGTAAAAAAAAAAAAAAAAAAAAAAAAAAAAAAAAAAAAAAAAAAAAAAAAAAAAAAAACCTGAAAAAAAAAGGAAAAAAACTATGGAAAAAAAACCGGAGAAACTTGCCAAAGATGAGGCCATTACGGCTCGCCTTTAGGTGTCCTCCTCGAGATAACATCATTTAAAGAACGAGAGTCAGCATAACGTAAAAAATAAAAAAAAAATTAAAAAAAATAACTGAAAAAAAAAACTGAAAAAAAAACTATGGAAAAAAACCGGAGAAGCTTTCCAAAGATGAGGCCATTACGGCTCGCCTTTAGGTGTCCTCCTCGGGATAACGTCATTTAAAGAACAAGAGTCAGCACAACGTAAAAAAAAAAAAAAAAAAAAAAAAAAAAAAAAAACTCGGATAAAAACCGGAAAAAAAAAACTGTGGAAAAAAACCGGAGGAGCTTGCCGAAGATGAGGTCATTACGGCTTGCCTTTAGGTGTCCTCCTCAGGATAGCGTCGTTTAAAGAACGAGAGTCAGCACAACGTATAAAAAAAAAAAAAAAAACTCGGGAAAAAAAACTCGGAAAAAAAACTGTGGAAAAAACCGGAGGAGCTTGCCGTAGATGAGGCCATTACGGCTCGCCTTTAGGTGTCCTCCTCAGGATAACGTCATTTAAAGAACAAGAGTCAGCACAACGTAAAAAAAAAAAAAAGAAAAAAATTCGGATAAAAACCGAAAAAAAACTGTGGAAAAAAACCGGAGGAGCTTGCCGAAGATGACGTCATTACAGCTCGCCTTTAGGTGTCCTCCTCGGGATAACGTCAATTAAAGAACAAGAGTCAGCACAACGTAAAAAATAAAAAAAAATAAAAAACTGAAAAAAAAACGGAAAAAAACTATGGAAAAAAACCGGAGAAGCTTGCCAAAGATGAGGCCATTACGGCTCGCCTTTAGGTGTCCTCCTCGGGATAACGTCATTTAAAGAACAAGAGTCAGCACAACGTAAAAAAAAAAAAAAAAAAAAAAAAAAAAAAAAAAAAAAAAAAAAAAAAAAAAAAAAAAAAAAAAAAAAAAAAAAAAAAACTCGGATAAATACCGGAAAAAAAACTGTGGAAAAAACCGGAGGAGCTTGCCGAAGATGAGGTCATTACGGCTCGCCTTTAGGTGTCCTCCTCAGGATAGCGTCGTTTAAAGAACGAGAGTCAGCACAACGTATAAAAAATAAAAAAAAACGGAAAAAAGCCGGAAAAAAATTGTGGAAAAAAACCAGAGGAGCTTGCCGAAGATGAGGCCATTACGGCTCGCCTTTAGGTGTCCTCCTCAGGATAGCGTCGTTTAAAGAACGAGAGTCAGCACAACGTAAAAAAAAAGAAAAAAACTATGGAAAAAAAATGGAGAAGCTTGCCAAAGATGAGGCCATTACGGCTCGCCTTTAGGTGTCCTCCTCGGGATAACGTCATTTAATGAACAAGAGTCAGCACAACATAACGTTTAAAAAAAAAAAAAAAAAAAAACTCGGATAAAAACCGGAAAAAAAACTGTGGAAAAAAACCGGAGGAGCTTGGCGAAGATGTGGTCATTACGGCTCGCCTTTCGGTGTCCTCCTCAGGATAGCGTCGTTTAAAGAACGAGAGTCAGCATAACGTAAAAAAAAAGAAAAAAAATGAAAAAAAAACGGAAAAAAAACGGGAAAAAACTGTGGAAAAAAACCGGAGAAGCTTGCCAAAGATGAGGCCATTACGGCTCGCCTTTAGGTGTTCTCCTCGAGATAACGTCATTTAAAGAACGAGAGTCAGCACAACGTAAAAAAAAAAAAAAAAAACTCGGATAAAAACCGGAAAAAAAAACTGTGGAAAAAAATCGGAAGAGCTTGCCGAAGATGAGGTCATTACGGCTCGCCTTTAGGTGTCCTCCTCAGGATAGCGTCGTTTAAAGAACGAGAGTCAGCACAACGTAAAAAAAAAATGGAAAAAAGCCGGAAAAAAATTGTGGAAAAAAACCGAAGGAGCTTGCCGAAGATGAGGCCATTACGGCTCGCCTTTAGGTGTCCTCCTCGGGATAACGTCATTTAAAGAACAAGAGTCAGCACAACGTATAAAAAAAAAAAAACGGAAAAAAAAACTGAAAAAAAAACGGAAAAAATCTATGGAAAAAAACCGGAGAAGCTAGCCAAAGATGAGGCCATTACGGCTCGCCTTTAGGTGTCCTCCTCGGGATAACGTCATTTAAAGAACAAGAGTCAGCACAACGAAAAAAAAAAAAAACCTGAAAAAAAAACGGGAAAAAGCTAGAAAAAAACCGTGGAAAAATACCGGAGGAGCTTGCCGAAGATGAGGCCATTACGGCTCGCCTTTAGGTGTCCTCCTCGGGATAACGTCAATTAAAGAACAAGAGTCAGCACAACGTAAAAAATAAAAAAAAAACTGAAAAAAAAAACGGAAAAAAACTATGGAAAAAAACCGGAGAAGCTTGCCAAAGATGAGGCCATTACGGCTCGCCTTTAGGTGTCCTCCTCGGGATAACGTCATTTAAAGAACAAGAGTCAGCACAACGTTAAAAAAAAAAAAAAAACTCGGATAAAAACCGGAAAAAAAACTGTGGAAAAAAACTGGAGGAGCTTGCCGAAGATGAGGTCATTACGGCTCGCCTTTAGGTGTCCTCCTCAGAATAGCGTCGTTTAAAGAACGAGAGTCAGCACAACGTATAAAAAAAAAAAAAAAACGGAAAAAAGCCGGAAAAAAATTGTGGAAAAAAACCGGAGGAGCTTGCCGAAGATGAGGACATTACGGCTCGCCTTTAGGTGTCCTCCTCGGGATAACGTCATTTATAGAACAAGAGTCAGCACAACGTATAAAAAAAAAAAAAAACTCGGAAAAAAAAACTGTGGAAAAAACCGGAGGAGCTTGCCGAAGATGAGGCCATTACGGCTCGCCTTTAGGTGTCCTCCTCGTTTAAACCTCATTTAAAGAACAAGAGTCAGCACAACGTATAAAAAAAAAAAAAACTCGGAAAAAAAACTGTGGAAAAAACCGGAGGAGCTTGCCGAAGATGAGGTCATTACGGCTCGCCTTTAGGTGTCCTCCTCGGGATAACGTCATTTAAAGAACAAGAGTTAGCACAAGGCATAAAAAAAAAAAACGGAAAAAAAACTGAAAAAAAACGGAAAAAAACTATGGAAAAAAACCGGAGAAGCTAGCCAAAGATGAGGCCATTACGGGTCGCCTTTAGGTGTCCTCCTCGGGATAACGTCATTTAAAGAACAAGAGTCAGCACAACGTAAAAAATAAAAAAAAATAAAAAACTGAAAAAAAAACGGAAAAAAACTATGGAAAAAAACCGGAGAAGCTTGCCAAAGATGAGGCCATTACGGCTCGCCTTTAGGTGTCCTCCTCGGGATAACGTCATTTAAAGAACAAGAGTCAGCACAACGTAAAAAAAAAAAAAAAAAAAAAAAACTCGGATAAAAACCGGAAAAAAAACTGTGGAAAAAAACCGGAGGAGCTTGCCGAAGATGAGGTCATTACGGCTCGCCTTTAGGTGTCCTCCTCAGGATAGCGTCGTTTAAAGAACGAGAGTCAGCACAACGTATATAAAATAAAAAAAAAAACGGAAAAAAGCCGGAAAAAATTGTGGAAAAAAACCGCAGGAGCTTGCCGAAGATGAGGCCATTACGGCTCGCCTTTAGGTGTCCTCCTTAGGATAGCGTCGTTTAAAGAACGAGAGTCAGCACAACGTAAAAAAAAAAAAAAAAAAAAAAAAAAAAAAAAAAAAAAAAAAAAAAAAAAAAAAAAAAAAAAAACCTGAAAAAAAAAAGGAAAAAAACTATGGAAAAAAAACCGGAGAAACTTGCCAAAGATGAGGCCATTACGGCTCGCCTTTAGGTGTCCTCCTCGAGATAACATCATTTAAAGAACGAGAGTCAGCATAACGTAAAAAATAAAAAAAAAATAAAAAAAAATAACTGAAAAAAAAAACTGAAAAAAAAACTATGGAAAAAAACCGGAGAAGCTTTCCAAAGATGAGGCCATTACGGCTCGCCTTTAGGTGTCCTCCTCGGGATAACGTCATTTAAAGAACAAGAGTCAGCACAACGTAAAAAAAAAAAAAAAAAAAAAAAAAAAAAAAAAAAAAAAAAAAAAAAAAAAAACTCGGATAAAAACCGGAAAAAAAAACTGTGGAAAAAAACCGGAGGAGCTTGCCGAATATGAGGTTATTACGGCTTGCCTTTAGGTGTCCTCCTCAGGATAGCGTCGTTTAAAGAACGAGAGTCAGCACAACGTATAAAAAAAAAAAAAAAAACTCGGGAAAAAAAACTCGGAAAAAAACTGTGGAAAAAACCGGAGGAGCTTGCCGTAGATGAGGCCATTACGGCTCGCCTTTAGGTGTCCTCCTCAGGATAACGTCATTTAAAGAACAAGAGTCAGCACAACGTAAAAAAAAAAAAAAGAAAAAAATTCGGATAAAAACCGAAAAAAAACTGTGGAAAAAAACCGGAGGAGCTTGCCGAAGATGACGTCATTACGGCTCGCCTTTAGGTGTCCTCCTCAGGATAGCGTCGTTTAAAGAACGAGAGTCAGCACAACGTAAAAAAAAAAAAAAAAAAAAAATGAACTGAAAAAATAAACTGAAAAAAAAAAGGAAAAAAACTATGGAAAAAAAACCGGAGAAGCTTGCCAAAGATGAGGCCATTACGGCTCGCCTTTAGGTGTCCTCCTCGGGATAACGTCATTTAAAGAACAAGAGTCAGCACAACATAACGTTTAAAAAAAAAAAAATCGGATAAAAACCGGAAAAAAAAGTGTGGAAAAAAACCGGAGGAGCTTGCCGAAGATGTGGTCATTACGGCTCGCCTTTCGGTGTCCTCCTCAGGATAGCGTCGTTTAAAGAACGAGAGTCAGTATAACATAAAAAAAAAGAAAAAAATGAAAAAAAAAACGGAAAAAAAACGGGAAAAATCTGTGGAAAAAACCGGAGAAGCTTGCCAAAGATGAGGCCATTACGGCTCGCCTTTAGGTGTTCTCCTCGGGATAACGTCATTTAAAGAACGAGAGTCAGCACAACGTAAAAAAAAAAAAAAAAAAAAAAAAAAAAAAAAAAAAAAAAAAAAAAAAAAAACTCGGATAAAAACCGGAAAAAAAAATGTGGAAAAAAATCGGAAGAGCTTGCCGAAGATGAGGTCATTACGGCTCGCCTTTAGGTGTCCTCCTCAGGATAGCGTCGTTTAAAGAACGAGAGTCAGCACAACGTAAAAAAAAAATGGAAATAAGCCGGAAAAAAAATTGTGGAAAAAAACCGGAGGAGCTTGCCGAAGATGAGGCCATTACGGCTCGCCTTTAGGTGTCCTCCTCGGTATAACGTCATTTAAAGAACAAGAGTCAGCACAACGTATAAAAAAAAAAAACGGAAAAAAAACTGAAAAAAAAACGGAAAAAAACTATGGAAAAAAACCGGAGAAGCTAGCCAAAGATGAGGCCATTACGGGTCGCCTTTAGGTGTCCTCCTCGGGATAACGTCATTTAAAGAACAAGAGTCAGCACAACGAAAAAAAAAAAAAAAACCTGAAAAAAAAACGGGAAAAAGCTGGAAAAAAGCTGTGGAAAAATACCGGAGGAGCTTGCCGAAGATGAGGCCATTACGGCTCGCCTTTAGGTGTCCTCCTCGGGATAACGTCAATTAAAGAACAAGAGTCAGCACAACGTATAAAAAAAAAAAAAAAAACTCGGAAAAAAAACTGTGGAAAAAACCGGAGGAGCTTGCCGAAGATGAGGCCATTACGGCTCGCCTTTAGGTGTCCTCCTCGGGATAACGTCATTTAAAGAACAAGAGTTAGCACAACGTATAAAAAAAAAAAACGGAAAAAAAACTGAAAAAAAACGGAAAAAAACTATGGGAAAAAACCGGAGAAGCTAGCCAAAGATGAGGCCATTACGGGTCGCCTTTAGGTGTCCTCCTCAGGATAACGTCATTTAAAGAACAAGAGTCAGCACAACGAAAAAAAAAAAAAAAACCTGAAAAAAAAACGGGAAAAAGCTGGAAAAAAAACTGTGGAAAAATACCGGAGGAGCTTGCCGAAGATGAGGCCATTACGGCTCGCCTTTAGGTGTCCTCCTCGGGATAACGTCAATTAAAGAACAAGAGTCAGCACAACGTAAAAAATAAAAAAAAAATAAAAAACTGAAAAAAAAAAAACGGAAAAAAACTATGGAAAAAAACCGGAGAAGCTTGCCAAAGATGAGGCCATTACGGCTCGCCTTTAGGTGTCCTCCTCGGGATAACGTCATTTAAAGAACAAGAGTCAGCACAACGTAAAAAAAAAAAAAAAAAAAAAAAAAAAAAAAAAAAACTCGGATAAAAACCGGAAAAAAAACTGTGGAAAAAAACCGGAGGAGCTTGCCGAAGATGAGGTCATTACGGCTCGCCTTTAGGTGTCCTCCTCAGGATAGCGTCGTTTAAAGAACGAGAGTCAGCACAACGTATATAAAATAAAAAAAAAAAACGGAAAAAAGCCGGAAAAAATTGTGGAAAAAAACCGCAGGAGCTTGCCGAAGATGAGGCCATTACGGCTCGCCTTTAGGTGTCCTCCTTAGGATAGCGTCGTTTAAAGAACGAGAGTCAGCACAACGTAAAAAAAAAAAAAAAAAAAAAAAAAAAAAAAAAAAAAAAAAAAAAAAAAAAAAAAAAAAAAAAAAAACCTGAAAAAAAAAGGAAAAAAACTATGGAAAAAAAACCGGAGAAACTTGCCAAAGATGAGGCCATTACGGCTCGCCTTTAGGTGTCCTCCTCGAGATAACATCATTTAAAGAACGAGAGTCAGCATAACGTAAAAAATAAAAAAAAAATTAAAAAAAATAACTGAAAAAAAAAACTGAAAAAAAAACTATGGAAAAAAACCGGAGAAGCTTTCCAAAGATGAGGCCATTACGGCTCGCCTTTAGGTGGTGTCCTCCTCGGGATAACGTCATTTAAAGAACAAGAGTCAGCACAACGTAAAATAAAAAAAAAAAAAAAAAAAAAAAAAAAAAAAAAAACTCGGATAAAAACCGGAAAAAAAAACTGTGGAAAAAAACCGGAGGAGCTTGCCGAAGATGAGGTCATTACGGCTTGCCTTTAGGTGTCCTCCTCAGGATAGCGTCGTTTAAAGAACGAGAGTCAGCACAACGTATAAAAAAAAAAAAAAAAAACTCGGGAAAAAAAACTCGGAAAAAAAACTGTGGAAAAAACCGGAGGAGCTTGCCGTAGATGAGGCCATTACGGCTCGCCTTTAGGTGTCCTCCTCAGGATAACGTCATTTAAAGAACAAGAGTCAGCACAACGTAAAAAAAAAAAAAAAGAAAAAAATTCGGATAAAAACCGAAAAAAAACTGTGGAAAAAAACCGGAGGAGCTTGCCGAAGATGACGTCATTACGGCTCGCCTTTAGGTGTCCTCCTCGGGATAACGTCAATTAAAGAACAAGAGTCAGCACAACGTAAAAAATAAAAAAAAATAAAAAACTGAAAAAAAAACGGAAAAAAACTATGGAAAAAAACCGGAGAAGCTTGCCAAAGATGAGGCCATTACGGCTCGCCTTTAGGTGTCCTCCTCGGGATAACGTCATTTAAAGAACAAGAGTCAGCACAACGTAAAAAAAAAAAAAAAAAAAAAAAAAAAAAAAAAAAAAAAAAAAAAAAAAAAACTCGGATAAATACCGGAAAAAAAACTGTGGAAAAAAACCGGAGGAGCTTGCCGAAGATGAGGTCATTACGGCTCGCCTTTAGGTGTCCTCCTCAGGATAGCGTCGTTTAAAGAACGAGAGTCAGCACAACGTATAAAAAATAAAAAAAAACGGAAAAAAGCCGGAAAAAAATTGTGGAAAAAAACCAGAGGAGCTTGCCGAAGATGAGGCCATTACGGCTCGCCTTTAGGTGTCCTCCTCAGGATAGCGTCGTTTAAAGAACGAGAGTCAGCACAACGTAAAAAAAAAGAAAAAAACTATGGAAAAAAAATGGAGAAGCTTGCCAAAGATGAGGCCATTACGGCTCGCCTTTAGGTGTCCTCCTCGGGATAACGTCATTTAATGAACAAGAGTCAGCACAACATAACGTTTAAAAAAAAAAAAAAAAAAAAACTCGGATAAAAACCGGAAAAAAAACTGTGGAAAAAAACCGGAGGAGCTTGGCGAAGATGTGGTCATTACGGCTCGCCTTTCGGTGTCCTCCTCAGGATAGCGTCGTTTAAAGAACGAGAGTCAGCATAACGTAAAAAAAAAGAAAAAAAATGAAAAAAAAACGGAAAAAAAACGGGAAAAAACTGTGGAAAAAAACCGGAGAAGCTTGCCAAAGATGAGGCCATTACGGCTCGCCTTTAGGTGTTCTCCTCGAGATAACGTCATTTAAAGAACGAGAGTCAGCACAACGTAAAAAAAAAAAAAAAAAACTCGGATAAAAACCGGAAAAAAAAACTGTGGAAAAAAATCGGAAGAGCTTGCCGAAGATGAGGTCATTACGGCTCGCCTTTAGGTGTCCTCCTCAGGATAGCGTCGTTTAAAGAACGAGAGTCAGCACAACGTAAAAAAAAAATGGAAAAAAGCCGGAAAAAAATTGTGGAAAAAAACCGAAGGAGCTTGCCGAAGATGAGGCCATTACGGCTCGCCTTTAGGTGTCCTCCTCGGGATAACGTCATTTAAAGAACAAGAGTCAGCACAACGTATAAAAAAAAAAAAACGGAAAAAAAAACTGAAAAAAAAACAGAAAAAATCTATGGAAAAAAACCGGAGAAGCTAGCCAAAGATGAGGCCATTACGGCTCGCCTTTAGGTGTCCTCCTCGGGATAACGTCATTTAAAGAACAAGAGTCAGCACAACGAAAAAAAAAAAAAACCTGAAAAAAAAACGGGAAAAAGCTAGAAAAAAACCGTGGAAAAATACCGGAGGAGCTTGCCGAAGATGAGGCCATTACGGCTCGCCTTTAGGTGTCCTCCTCGGGATAACGTCAATTAAAGAACAAGAGTCAGCACAACGTAAAAAATAAAAAAAAAAACTGAAAAAAAAACGGAAAAAAACTATGGAAAAAAACCGGAGAAGCTTGCCAAAGATGAGGCCATTACGGCTCGCCTTTAGGTGTCCTCCTCGGGATAACGTCATTTAAAGAACAAGAGTCAGCACAACGTTAAAAAAAAAAAAAAAACTCGGATAAAAACCGGAAAAAAAACTGTGGAAAAAAACTGGAGGAGCTTGCCGAAGATGAGGTCATTACGGCTCGCCTTTAGGTGTCCTCCTCAGAATAGCGTCGTTTAAAGAACGAGAGTCAGCACAACGTATAAAAAAAAAAAAAAAACGGAAAAAAGCCGGAAAAAAATTGTGGAAAAAAACCGGAGGAGCTTGCCGAAGATGAGGACATTACGGCTCGCCTTTAGGTGTCCTCCTCGGGATAACGTCATTTATAGAACAAGAGTCAGCACAACGTATAAAAAAAAAAAAAAAACTCGGAAAAAAAAACTGTGGAAAAAACCGGAGGAGCTTGCCGAAGATGAGGCCATTACGGCTCGCCTTTAGGTGTCCTCCTCGTTTAAACCTCATTTAAAGAACAAGAGTCAGCACAACGTATAAAAAAAAAAAAAACTCGGAAAAAAAACTGTGGAAAAAACCGGAGGAGCTTGCCGAAGATGAGGTCATTACGGCTCGCCTTTAGGTGTCCTCCTCGGGATAACGTCATTTAAAGAACAAGAGTTAGCACAAGGTATAAAAAAAAAAAAACGGAAAAAAACTGAAAAAAAACGGAAAAAAACTATGGAAAAAAACCGGAGAAGCTAGCCAAAGATGAGGCCATTACGGGTCGCCTTTAGGTGTCCTCCTCGGGATAACGTCATTTAAAGAACAAGAGTCAGCACAACGAAAAAAAAAAAAAAAAACCTGAAAAAAAAACGGGAAAAAGCTGGAAAAAAACTGTGGAAAAATACTGGAGGAGCTTGCCGAAGATGAGGCCATTACGGCTCGCCTTTAGGTGTCCTCCTCGGGATAACGTCAATTAAAGAACAAGAGTCAGCACAACGTAAAAAATAAAAAAAAAATAAAAAACGGAAAAAAACTATGGAAAAAAACCGGAGAAGCTTGCCAAAGATGAGGCCATTACGGCTCGCCTTTAGGTGTCCTCCTCAGGATAACGTCATTTAAAGAACAAGAGTCAGCACAACGTAAAAAAAAAAAAAAAAAAAAAAAAAAAAAAAAAAAAAAAAAAAAAAAAAAAAAAAAAAAAAAAAAAAAAAAAAACTCGGATAAAAACCGGAAAAAAAACTGTGGAAAAAAACCGGAGGAGCTTGCCGAAGATGAGGTCATTACGGCTCGCCTTTAGGTGTCCTCCTCAGGATAGCGTCGTTTAAAGAACGAGAGTCAGCACAACGTATATAAAATAAAAAATAAAAAAAAACGGAAAAAAGCCGGAAAAAATTGTGGAAAAAAACCGCAGGAGCTTGCCGAAGATGAGGCCATTACGGCTCGCCTTTAGGTGTCCTCCTCAGGATAGCGTCGTTTAAAGAATGAGAGTCAGCATAACGTAAAAAAAAAAAAAAACCTGAAAAAAAAAAAAAAAACTATGGAAAAAAAACCGGAGAAACTTGCCAAAGATGAGGCCATTACGGCTCGCCTTTAGGTGTCCTTCTCGGGATAACGTCATTTAAAGAACAAGAGTCAGCACAACATAACGTTTAAAAAAAAAAAAAAAAAAAACTCGGATAAAAACCGGAAAAAAAAACTGTGGAAAAAAACCGGAGGAGCTTGCCGAAGATGTGGTCATTACGGCTCGCCTTTTGGTGTCCTCCTCAGGATAGCGTCGTTTAAAGAACGAGAGTCAGCACAACGTAAAAAAAAAAACATGGAAAAAAGCCGGAAAAAAATTGTGGAAAAAAACCGAAGCAGCTTGCCGAAGATGAGGCCATTACGGCTCGCCTTTAGGTGTCCTCCTCGGGATAACGTCATTTAAAGAACAAGAGTCAGCACAACGTATAAAAAAAAAAACTGAAAAAAAAACGGAAAAAAACTATGGAAAAAAACCGGAGAAGCTTGCCAAAGATGAGGCCATTACGGCTCGCCTTTAGGTGTCCTCCTCGGGATAACGTCATTTAAAGAACAAGAGTCAGCACAACGTTAAAAAAAAAAAAAAAAAACTCAGATAAAAACCGGAAAAAAAAACTGTGGAAAAAAACCGGAGGAGCTTGCCGAAGATGAGGTCATTACGGCTCGCCTTTAGGTGTCCTCCTCAGGATAACGTCATTTAAAGAACGAGAGTCAGCACAACGTATAAAAAAAAAAAAAAAAAAAAAAAAAAAAAAAAAAAAACTCGGATAAAAACCGGAAAAAAAACTATGGAAAAAAACCGGAGGAGCTTGGCGAAGATGTGGTCATTACGGCTCGCCTTTCGGTGTCCTCCTCAGGATAGCGTCGTTTAAAGAACGAGAGTCAGCATAACGTAAAAAAAAAGAAAAAAAATGAAAAAAAAAACGGAAAAAAAACGGGAAAAAACTGTGGAAAAAAACCGGAGAAGCTTGCCAAAGATGAGGCCATTACGGCTCGCCTTTAGGTGTTCTCCTCGAGATAACGTCATTTAAAGAACGAGAGTCAGCACAACGTAAAAAAAAAAAAAAAAACTCGGATAAAAACCGGAAAAAAAAACTGTGGAAAAAAATCGGAAGAGCTTGCCGAAGATGAGGTCATTACGGCTCGCCTTTAGGTGTCCTCCTCAGGATAGCGTCGTTTAAAGAACGAGAGTCAGCACAACGTAAAAAAAAAATGGAAAAAAGCCGGAAAAAAATTGTGGAAAAAAACCGAAGGAGCTTGCCGAAGATGAGGCCATTACGGCTCGCCTTTAGGTGTCCTCCTCGGGATAACGTCATTTAAAGAACAAGAGTCAGCACAACGTATAAAAAAAAAAAAACGGAAAAAAAAACTGAAAAAAAAACGGAAAAAATCTATGGAAAAAAACCGGAGAAGCTAGCCAAAGATGAGGCCATTACGGCTCGCCTTTAGGTGTCCTCCTCGGGATAACGTCATTTAAAGAACAAGAGTCAGCACAACGAAAAAAAAAAAAAACCTGAAAAAAAAACGGGAAAAAGCTAGAAAAAAACCGTGGAAAAATACCGGAGGAGCTTGCCGAAGATGAGGCCATTACGGCTCGCCTTTAGGTGTCCTCCTCGGGATAACGTCAATTAAAGAACAAGAGTCAGCACAACGTAAAAAATAAAAAAAAAACTGAAAAAAAAAACAGAAAAAAACTATGGAAAAAAACCGGAGAAGCTTGCCAAAGATGAGGCCATTACGGCTCGCCTTTAGGTGTCCTCCTCGGGATAACGTCATTTAAAGAACAAGAGTCAGCACAACGTTAAAAAAAAAAAAAAAACTCGGATAAAAACCGGAAAAAAAACTGTGGAAAAAAACTGGAGGAGCTTGCCGAAGATGAGGTCATTACGGCTCGCCTTTAGGTGTCCTCCTCAGGATAGCGTCGTTTAAAGAACGAGAGTCAGCACAACGTATAAAAAAAAAAAAAAAAAACGGAAAAAAGCCGGAAAAAAATTGTGGAAAAAAACCGGAGGAGCTTGCCGAAGATGAGGACATTACGGCTCGCCTTTAGGTGTCCTCCTCGGGATAACGTCATTTATAGAACAAGAGTCAGCACAACGTATAAAAAAAAAAAAACTCGGAAAAAAAAACTGTGGAAAAAACCGGAGGAGCTTGCCGAAGATGAGGCCATTACGGCTCGCCTTTAGGTGTCCTCCTCGTTTAAACCTCATTTAAAGAACAAGAGTCAGCACAACGTATAAAAAAAAAAAAAAACTCGGAAAAAAAACTGTGGAAAAAACCGGAGGAGCTTGCCGAAGATGAGGCCATTACGGCTCGCCTTTAGGTGTCCTCCTCGGGATAACGTCATTTAAAGAACAAGAGTTAGCACAAGGTATAAAAAAAAAAAACGGAAAAAAAACTGAAAAAAAACGGAAAAAAACTATGGAAAAAAACCGGAGAAGCTAGCCAAAGATGAGGCCATTACGGGTCGCCTTTAGGTGTCCTCCTCGGGATAACGTCATTTAAAGAACAAGAGTCAGCACAACGAAAAAAAAAAAAAAAAACCTGAAAAAAAAACGGGAAAAAGCTGGAAAAAAACTGTGGAAAAATACCGGAGGAGCTTGCCGAAGATGAGGCCATTACGGCTCGCCTTTAGGTGTCCTCCTCGGGATAACGTCAATTAAAGAACAAGAGTCAGCACAACGTAAAAAATAAAAAAAAAATAAAAAACGGAAAAAAACTATGGAAAAAAACCGGAGAAGCTTGCCAAAGATGAGGCCATTACGGCTCGCCTTTAGGTGTCCTCCTCGGGATAACGTCATTTAAAGAACAAGAGTCAGCACAACGTAAAAAAAAAAAAAAAAAAAAAAAAAAAAAAAAAAAAAAAAAAAAAAAAAAAAAAACTCGGATAAAAACCGGAAAAAAAACTGTGGAAAAAAACCGGAGGAGCTTGCCGAAGATGAGGTCATTACGGCTCGCCTTTAGGTGTCCTCCTCAGGATAGCGTCGTTTAAAGAACGAGAGTCAGCACAACGTATATAAAATAAAAAATAAAAAAAAACGGAAAAAAGCCGGAAAAAATTGTGGAAAAAAACCGCAGGAGCTTGCCGAAGATGAGGCCATTACGGCTCGCCTTTAGGTGTCCTCCTCAGGATAGCGTCGTTTAAAGAATGAGAGTCAGCACAACGTAAAAAAAAAAAAAAAAACCTGAAAAAAAAAAAAAAAACTATGGAAAAAAAACCGGAGAAACTTGCCAAAGATGAGGCCATTACGGCTCGCCTTTAGGTGTCCTTCTCGGGATAACGTCATTTAAAGAACAAGAGTCAGCACAACATAACGTTTAAAAAAAAAAAAAAAAAAACTCGGATAAAAACCGGAAAAAAAACTGTGGAAAAAAACCGGAGGAGCTTGCCGAAGATGTGGTCATTACGGCTCGCCTTTTGGTGTCCTCCTCAGGATAGCGTCGTTTAAAGAACGAGAGTCAGCACAACGTAAAAAAAAAAAATGGAAAAAAGCCGGAAAAAAATTGTGGAAAAAAACCGAAGCAGCTTGCCGAAGATGAGGCCATTACGGCTCGCCTTTAGGTGTCCTCCTCGGGATAACGTCATTTAAAGAACAAGAGTCAGCACAACGTATAAAAAAAAAAACTGAAAAAAAAACGGAAAAAAACTATGGAAAAAAACCGGAGAAGCTTGCCAAAGATGAGGCCATTACGGCTCGCCTTTAGGTGTCCTCCTCGGGATAACGTCATTTAAAGAACAAGAGTCAGCACAACGTTAAAAAAAAAAAAAAAAACTCAGATAAAAACCGGAAAAAAAACTGTGGAAAAAAACCGGAGGAGCTTGCCGAAGATGAGGTCATTACGGCTCGCCTTTAGGTGTCCTCCTCAGGATAACGTCATTTAAAGAACGAGAGTCAGCACAACGTATAATAAATAAAAAAAAAAAAAAAAAAAAAAAAAAAAAAACTCGGATAAAAACCGGAAAAAAAAACTGTGGAAAAAAACCGGAGGAGCTTGCCGAAGATGAGGTCATTACGGCTTGCCTTTAGGTGTCCTCCTCAGGATAGCGTCGTTTAAAGAACGAGAGTCAGCACAACGTATAAAAAAAAAAAAACTCGGGAAAAAAAAACTCGGAAAAAAAACTGTGGAAAAAACCGGAGATGAGGCCATTACGGCTCGCCTTTAGGTGTCCTCCTCAGGATAACGTCATTTAAAGAACAAGAGTCAGCACAACGTAAAAAAAAAAAGAAAAGAAAAAAATTCGGATAAAA
Source organism: Arachis ipaensis (assembly GCF_059453495.1). NCBI lineage: Eukaryota > Viridiplantae > Streptophyta > Magnoliopsida > Fabales > Fabaceae > Arachis > Arachis ipaensis. The sequence goes on along the minus strand of NC_142437.1, from coordinate 53,208,299 downwards.
ACCGAAAAAAAACTGTGGAAAAAAACCGGAGGAGCTTGCCGAAGATGTGGTCATTACGGCTCGCCTTTCGGTGTCCTCCTCAGGATAGCGTCGTTTAAAGAACGAGAGTCAGCATAACGTAAAAAAAAAAAGAAAAAAATGAAAAAAAAAACGGAAAAAAAACGGGAAAAAACTGTGGAAAAAAACCGGAGAAGCTTGCCAAAGATGAGGCCATTACGGCTCGCCTTTAGGTATCCTCCTCGGGATAACGTCATTTAAAGAACGAGAGTCAGCACAACATAACGTTTAAAAAAAAAACTCGGAAAAAAAAAATTGTGGAAAAAAACCGGAGGAGCTTGCCGAAGATCTGGTCATTACGGCTCGCCTTTCGGTGTCCTCCTCAGGATAGCGTCGTTTAAAGAACGAGAGTAGGCACAACGTAAAAAAAAAAAAACGAAAAAAAAAACGGGAAAAAACTGTGGAAAAAAAACCGGAGAAGCTTGCCAAAGATGAGGCCATTACGGCTCGCCTTTAGGTGTCCTCCTCGGGATAACGTCATTTAAAGAACGAGAGTCAGCATAACGCAAAAAATAAAAAAAAATAAAAAAAAATGAAAAAAAAACTGAAAAAAAAAACAGAAAAAAACTATGTAAAAAAACCGGAGAAGCTTGCCAAAGATGAGGCCATTACGGCTCGCCTTTAGGTGTCCTCCTCGGGATAACGTCATTTAAAGAACAAGAGTCAGCACAACGTAAAAAAAAAAAAAAAAAAAAAAAAAAAAAAAAAAAAAAAAAAAAAAAAAAAAACTCGGATAAAAACCGGAAAAAAAAAACTGTGGAAAAAAACCGGAGGAGCTTGCCGAAGATGAGGTCATTACGGCTTGCCTTTAGATGTCCTCCTCAGGATAGCGTCGTTTAAAGAACGAGAGTCAGCACAACGTATAAAAAAAAAAAAACTCGGGAAAAAAAAAACTCGAAAAAAAAACTGTGGAAAAAACCGGAGATGAGGCCATTACGGCTCGCCTTTAGGTGTCCTCCTCAGGATAACGTCATTTAAAGAACAAGAGTCAGCACAACGTAAAAAAAAAAAAAAGAAAAAAATTCGGATAAAAACCGAAAAAAAACTGTGGAAAAAAACCGGAGGAGCTTGCCGAAGATGTGGTCATTACGGCTCGCCTTTAGGTGTCCTCCTCAGGATAGCGTCGTTTAAAGAACGAGAGTCAGCACAACGTATATAAAAAAAAAAACGGAAAAAAGCCGGAAAAAAATTGTGGAAAAAAACCGGAGGAGCTTGCCGAAGATGAGGCCATTACGGCTCGCCTTTAGGTGTCCTCCTCGGGATAACGGCATTTAAAGAACGAGAGTCAGCACAACGTATAAAAAAAAAAATAAAAAAAAACTGAAAAAAACTGAAAAAAAACGGAAAAAAACTATGGAAAAAAACCGGAGAAGCTTGCCAAAGATGAGGCCATTACGGCTCGCCTTTAGGTGTCCTCCTCGGGATAACGTCATTTAAAGAACAAGAGTCAGCACAACGTATAAAAAAAAAAAAAAAAAAAAAAAAGCTCGGATAAAAACCGGAAAAAAAAACTGTGGAAAAAAACCGGAGGAGCTTGCCGAAGATGAGGTCATTACGGCTCGCCTTTAGGTGTCCTCCTCAGGATAGCGTCGTTTAAAGAACGAGAGTCAGCACAACGTATAAAAAAAAAAAAACGGAAAAAAGCCGGAAAAAAATTGTGGAAAAAAACCGGAGGAGCTTGCCGAAGATGAGGCCATTACGGCTCGCCTTTAGGTGTCCTCCTCGGGATAACGTCATTTAAAGAACGAGAGTCAGCACAACGTATAAAAAAAAAAATAAAAAAAAACTGAAAAAAACTGAAAAAAAAACGGAAAAAAACCATGGAAAAAAACCGGAGAAGCTTGCCAAAGATGAGGCCATTACGGTTCGCCTTTAGGTGTCCTCCTCGGGATAACGTCATTTAAAGAACAAGAGTCAGCACAACGTAAAAAAAAAAAAAAAAAAAAAAAAAAAAAAAAAAGCTCGGATAAAAACCGGAAAAAAAAACTGTGGAAAAAAACCGGAGGAGCTTGCCGAAGATGAGGTCATTACGGCTCGCCTTTAGGTGTCCTCCTCAGGATAGCGTCGTTTAAAGAACGAGAGTCAGCACAACGTATAAAAAAAAAAAAAACGGAAAAAAGCCGGAAAAAAATTGTGGAAAAAAACCGGAGGAGCTTGCCGAAGATGAGGCCATTACGGCTCGCCTTTAGGTGTCCTCCTCGGGATAACGTCATTTAAAGAATGAGAGTCAGCACAACGTATAAAAAAAAAATAAAAAAAAAAACTGAAAAAAACGGAAAAAAACTATGGAAAAAAACCGGAGAAGCTTGCCAAAGATGAGGCCATTACGGCTCGCCTTTAGGTGTCCTCCTCGGGATAACGTCATTTAAAGAACAAGAGTCAGCACAACGTAAAAAAAAAAAAAAAAAAAAAAGCTCGGATAAAAACCGGAAAAAAAAACTGTGGAAAAAAACCGGAGGAGCTTGCCGAAGATGAGGTCATTACGGCTCGCCTTTAGGTGTCCTCCTCAGGATAGCGTCGTTTAAAGAACGAGAGTCAGCACAACGTATAAAAAAAAAAAATGGAAAAAAGCCGGAAAAAAATTGTGGAAAAAAACCGGAGGAGCTTGCCGAAGATGAGGCCATTACGGCTCGCCTTTAGGTGTCCTCCTCGGGATAACGTCATTTAAAGAACGAGAGTCAGCACAACGTATAAAAAAAAAAAAAACTCGGAAAAAAAAAACTGTGGAAAAAACCGGAGGAGCTTGCCGAAGATGAGGCCATTACGGCTCGCCTTTAGGTGTCCTCCTCGGGATAACGTCATTTAAAGAACAAGAGTCAGCACAACGTAAAAAAAATAAAATAAAATAAAAAAACTCGGATAAAAACCGGAAAAAAAAACTGTGGAAAAAAATCGGAAGAGCTTGCCGAAGATGAGGTCATTACGGCTCGCCTTTAGATGTCCTCCTCAGGATAGCGTCGTTTAAAGAACGAGAGTCAGCACAACGTAAAAAAAAAAAAAAAAAAAAAAAAAAAAAAAAAAAAAAAAAAAAAAAAAAAGGAAAAAAGACGGAAAAAAATTGTGGAAAAAAACCGGAGGAGCTTGCCGAAGATGAGGCCATTACGGCTCGGCTTTAGGTGTCCTCCTCGGGATAACGTCATTTAAAGAACAAGAGTTAGCACAACGTAAAAAATAATAAAAAAAAAAACTGAAAAAAAAGGAAAAAAACTATGGAAAAAAACCGGAGAAGCTTGCCAAAGATGAGGCCATTACGGCTCACCTTTAGGTGTGCTCCTCGGGATAACGTCATTTAAAGAACAAGAGTCAGCACAACGTAAAAAAAAATAAAAAATAAAAAATAAAAAACCTGAAAAAAAAATGGAAAAAAGCCGGAAAAAAACTGTGAAAAAATACCGGAGGAGCTTGCCGAAGATGAGGCCATTACGGCTCGCCTTTAGGTGTCCTCCTCGGGATAACGTCATTTAAAGAACAAGAGTCAGCACAACGTAAAAAAAAAAAAAAAAAAAAAAAAAAAAAAAAAAAAAAAAAAAAAAAAAAAAAAAAAAAAAAAAAAAAAAAAAAAAAAAACGGAAAAAAACTATGAAAAAAACCGGAGAAGCTTGCCAAAGATGAGGCCATTACGGCTCACCTTTAGGTGTTCTCCTCGGGATAACGTCATTTAAAGAACAAGAGTCAGCACAACGTAAAAAAAAAAAAAAAAAAAAACTGAAAAAACTGAAAAAAAAGGAAAAAAACTATGGGAAAAAAACCGGAGAAGCTTGCCAAAGATGAGGCCATTACGGCTCGGCTTTAGGTGTCCTCCTCGGGATAACGTCATTTAAAGAACAAGTGTCAGCACAACATAACGTTTAAAAAAAAAAAAAAAAAACTCGGATAAAAACCGGAAAAAAAAACTGTGGAAAAAAACCGGAGGAGCTTGCCGAAGATGTGGTCATTACGGCTCGCCTTTCGGTGTCCTCCTCAGGATAGCGTCGTTTAAAGAACGAGAGTCAACACAACGTAAAAAAAAAAAAAAAACGGAAAAAAACGGGAAAAAACTGTGGAAAAAAAATCGGAGAAGCTTGCCAAAGATGAGGCCATTACGGCTCGTGATGAGTATTTTGGTGAAAAATAAATCTCCCCCAAAACACACAAATCTAACCGGCAAGTGCACCGGGTCGCATCAAGTAATAATAACTCACGGGAGTGAGGTCGATCCCACAGGGATTGATGGATCAAGCAATTTTAGTGGGTGATTAGTTTAGTCAAGCTGACATTTAGTGAATTGTGTGAAATTGTAGCCAACAGAAAGTAAATGACAATGAATTTAAAGTTGCAGAATGTAAATTGGCAAGTAACTTAAAGAACAAGAAATGTAAATTGCAAGAATCTTAAATGACAAGAAATATAAATTGCATTAAATGTAAAGGGAATTGGGAATTGGATTTGCAGAAATTAAACAAGGAAAAGTTAAATTTGAACAAGCAGAGAAGTAAAAGATGGATTTGATTGATTCGGAACCAAAACAGAAATGTAAATAAACATGAAAAGCAATAAACAGAGAATGTAAAATTGGAATTAAGATCTCAGGACCCAAGAGACTAGATAACCAAGTCTAGATCTCAATGCCTTCCTAGATCCAACAAGAACAATTGCAAAGGAAATGTAAATTGCAGAGAAAGTAGATGAAGAGCAATTAACAGAAATTTCGATTCAATTAAGCAGTAAAGAAAGCAGCGAGAAATCTCAAGGTTGAGATTGAAACAGAACACCTTCAATTCTCCAATCCAAGATCCAAGACAAGTGTAATTGAAATTGAAAGCAATGAAAACAAAGAAATTAAAGATCACTCTATGCCAAAAGCTATGAAAATTCAAAAGAAAAACTCTTCCGGCCAAAGCTCCCGAAAACTATTATGAAAATTCCAAAGGAAAGCTCCCCGAAGAACTTGAATTCTATCCTATTTATACACTTTCTTCAAATGATCTTCAAGCCTTGAGTTGGGCCTTTGCTCTTGGTGGAATTGGGTTGAAAGAGGCCTTGGTTGATTGCTCTTGAAGTTTGGAGAAGAACCAAAGTGAACCAATTGAACCGGTTTGGAGTTTTGCAAAAGTTGGACCAAAAGTTTGAGCCAAAGTTAGGGGTCTAACTTTGGCTCCAACTTTTCATATCAGCTAGAACAATTTGCTGATACCAACGTTGGTGCCAAAGTTAGGGGTCTAACTTTGGCTCCAACGTTGGCCCTTTCTAGTGCACTCATGGCGCCAACGTTAGCCTCCAAGTTAGGGGTCTAACGTTGGCGCAAACTTTTGCTCCTCTCCCTTATATTTTCATGTGCCAACGTTAGCCTCCAAGTTAGGGGTCTAACGTTGGCGCAAACGTTAGGTGGCCAGGGAGGAGTTTCTCATGCCAACGTTAGCCTCAAAGTTAGGGGGCTAACGTTGGCGCAAACTTTTGGAGCCCAGGGGAGAATTTTCAAGTTCCAACGTTAGCCTCCAAGTTAGGGGGCTAACGTTGGGGCTAACTTTTCAACCAAAAGTTTGTGCAAAAGTTTGGTGCTAACTTTAGGTCCAGCTTCTTGCTTCCTGGTTCAATTTCACTTATTCCATTGTCCTCTCTTCACTCCTAGCCATTCCTTCTTGCTTCGACCTTTTTCCAAGATTTCTTCACCTATCATTAATCAACCAAACACATCAAAGCTATGCTCAAAATCATGAGATATTCATTCTTTCATAATATGCAACAAATATAGCATAAAACCTCATGAAATGGCATGAATTCATACATGGTTGATTCAATCAAGGGAAACATGAAAATCTACTCAATTAGCTTGCTTGTAGCTCAAGAAAGTGCATAATTCTAATGAAAACAAAGGAAAAAGACTAGTTAAAATAGGCTAGGATGACTTGTCATCACAACACCAAACTTAAAGCTTGCTTGTCCCCAAGCAAGAAATAGATTTATGCTCCAAGGTTCTTTCAATTAAGATGGATTGAGGAACACTTGTAATGTGCAGTGAGTGAAGTGATCAAGTATCAGTGGGGTGAACTCTAAATCATATGCTCATGCAAGGGCTTCAGTGCTCACTAGTCCTTACATATTGGGAGTCGTAGGTCTTTAGGATTTTCATCCAAATGGTACCATGGGGATCTCTTTATATGTAATCACCTTGAAGCAGCTTATAGTTTCTGTGCTTTGGCCTCGACTCTAAGTATCATGTCTCAAAGCGGCTCTTTAGATAAGCTTTCAATCAATACTCCTAAACCAGTTGGTTTTAAGGTATTAGGTGTTAAAGCACCCCTAAGGATTTACTTGCTCAAGCCTCTTTCCTTGACACACTTCAACCACAAGCATTTACTAGGATAACAACTCTTTGAGTTTTTGTTTCTTTCTTTCTTTTTCTGCCTAGTAATTGATGCTCAGAGCCTTGGGCCATGTTCTTTTTGTTTTTGTATTTTCTTTTCTTTCTTTTGTTTTGTTTGCTGCTTCTTGGATCAATAAATTTTTGAGAATCTCCACAATACTTCTTTGAACTTCATGTCCCGCCTATGAGCTTCCATGCAAGTTTTCACAAGCATGCAACCTCAATACAAAACCACACAACTAGAACCACCACTTCTCCCAATCTTTTGCTTGCCCCAAAACTGATTGATTCCTCAATCCTTCTTTTCAAAGAACTTTCATGTGATGAATTTCTTGAAAATTGAGTACAAACAAGTTTTGAAGATGAGAATGTTGTGAATGATCAAGCCTCTTGCTTATTGAATTATAAAGAAAGACTATGCTATGCAGACAAGCAGGGCAGATAAGGATACAATCCAACTTTCAATTACAGCAATATTTGATGCAAAACAATGACTTAACAATACAACCTGTTGAAGTTTACTTGCTTTCCTTCTTCTCATCATCATCATTGCTGGCCTTTAGGTTCATCTTTTGTTTCTTTGGTTGATGATGCTTAAGCCTTCCAACAGCTTGTATGGACCTCTGCAATGATATTGAAAGTTGCTTGTTCCCCAAGCACTTGCAAAAGGGTTAGCTTGCATGATTTATTTGTGGGCCTTTTTACTTACTTTGGTGTGGGAACACCAAACTTAGTACCTTGCCAATGCATTAGATTAACCATGTGTGAAACTCTTTTTCTTCTTTTTTTCAAAAGTAATAAAACTGAAAACTAGGAAACAGCAGAATAGTTAACTAGTTTATCCAACATGCTTGAAGTCAGCATTATGCAGAAGGTGAGAGTGTGTTTTATAATGAGATTTTGGTGGAACACCAAACTTAGAATCCTTCATTCTCCCTTAGATTGTTTTGGTGTGCAACACCAAACTTAGCCTCTTGCATTATCGATAAAACTAATTAACCTTTTTATTAAAATAGTTATGAATAGAAAACTACCTCGGGTTGGGTTGCCTCCCAACAAGCGCTCTTTTATTGTCACTAGCTTGACATCCTTCATCCTCTGATCATGGAAGTTGAGGTTTCTGTTGCCTTTGGTTTCCTCCTCTCACCGTAGGCTTCTCCTTGTTTTCCATAACTGCTTTCCCTTTCAACCCAGCAGCTTTTTCATTGTTCTTCGAGTCATCTTCAGTGGCTCTTAGGGATATATTTCCCTCTCTCTCACCCAGTTTAGCAGGGTTTTGAACCATTTGTTCCATGTACCTTTCAATTCTTTTGAGATATGCCTCTTGGTTTTTCCTTATGTCCTCCTGCTCTATTAATGTCATTTCTTGAATTTTCATAAACCTTTCCATCATCATTTCTAAAACATAGAGTTTTTGGAAGTTTAGGATCGGTTGTGACTGTGTTAATTGTGGTGATTGATGTAAGTCATTTTGGGCAGGTGGTGGGGTAGGATAGGGTTGGAGGTGTGTATATTGGGGTGGTGTGTAGTGATTTTTGTTGGTATGGTGGTGTTTTTGCAGGTTTGGGAAGTTGGGGTTATTATAGTTGAAGTCCCTTTGTTCCTGATGCTGAGATTCCCTCATTCTTAAATAAGAATGTGGTTTCCATGGTGGAAATTGTGCATTCAGTGTGGCAGAATGTAGAGAATCAATTTGTCTAGCTATTGATTCCAATTGCTGCTGAGTTTGCTGGTGTAGCTGCTTGTTTTGATTCATGATTGCTCTCACTCCTTCAAGATTCATTACTTCCTTTTCTGAAATTGCATTCCGTGGTGTCTCAATTGAGTGTTGGTTATTGGCTCTTTTGTCACTGAACTCTGCAGTTCCTTGGATGGTTTCTGTTGCCTTGAGTAGGCCTTCTGAGAAGTAATTCACTGCTTTTCTTGTTTCGGAGGTTAATCCTTCATAGAACGCTCGAAAATCCACCTTATCATTTGCTTTCTTGTATCTTTCCCATGCTTTGAACAGTGGTTCTTCCTCTCTTTGTATGAATGGATGTACTCCTTCTTTCATCTTGATGTGTTGTTGGGGTGAGGAGAATTTGGCTAGAAACTTGGCAACCAATTCATCCCAACTAGTTATACTTCCTTGGGGAAAGGTCTCAAGCCATTGTGCCGCTTCATCCTTCAGTGAGAAGGGAAATAACAAGAGCTTAATGGTATCATGGTCCACACCATTGAGATTGACAGCCCCACAAGTTTTCAGAAAAATGGATAGGTGCTGTTTAGAGTCCTCCAAAGGATTTCCACCATAGGAACAATTGTTTTCTATTAGTGTAATGAGTTGTGGCTTCATGTTGTGATGTTCTTCTTTCTCAGAAACTCCTTCTTCCCTGTGATATATAAATCAACAACAGAACACACAGCGATTCTCTTGAAAATTGAGTGTAGCCGGTTGAGACAAAACTTCAAACAGTTAGTGGGTTAGTCAAAAATTAAAGAAAAAGTGCTTGATCTAAATTGCCACCTCACTTAATCATTGTCAATCTATTCAATCCCCGGCAACGGCGCCAAAAACTTGATGAGTATTTTGGTGAAAAATAAATTTCCCCCAAAACACACAAATCTAACCGGCAAGTGCACCGGGTCGCATCAAGTAATAATAACTCACGGGAGTGAGGTCGATCCCACAGGGATTGATGGATCAAGCAATTTTAGTGGGTGATTAGTTTAGTCAAGCTGACATTTAGTAAATTGTGTGAAATTGTAGCCAACAGAAAGTAAATGACAATGAATTTAAAGTTGCAGAATGTAAATTGGCAAGTAACTTAAAGAACAAGAAATGTAAATTGCAAGAATCTTAAATGACAAGAAATATAAATTGCATTAAATGTAAAGGGAATTGGGAATTATATTTGCAGAAATTAAACAAGGAAAAGTTAAATTTGAACAAGCAGAGAAGTAAAAGATGGATTTGATTGATTCGGAACCAAAACAGAAATGTAAATAAACATGAAAAGCAATAAACAGAGAATATAAAATTGGAATTAAGATCTCAGGACCCAAGAGACTAGATAACCAAGTCTAGATCTCAATGCCTTCCTAGATCCAACAAGAACAATTGCAAAGGAAATGTAAATTGCAGAGAAAGTAGATGAAGAGCAATTAACAGAAATTTCGATTCAATTAAGCAGTAAAGAAAGCAGCGAGAAATCTCAAGGTTGAGATTGAAACAGAACACCTTCAATTCTCCAATCCAAGATCCAAGACAAGTGTAATTGAAATTGAAAGCAATGAAAACAAAGAAATTAAAGATCACTCTATGCCAAAAGCTATGAAAATTCAAAAGAAAAACTCTTCCGGCCAAAGCTCCCGAAAACTATTATGAAAATTCCAAAGGAAAGCTCCCCGAAGAACATGAATTCTATCCTATTTATACACTTTCTTCAAATGATCTTCAAGCCTTGAGTTGGGCCTTTGCTCTTGGTGGAATTGGGTTGAAAGAGGCCTTGGTTGATTGCTCTTGAATTTTGGAGAAGAACCAAAGTGAACCAATTGAACCGGTTTGGAGTTTTGCAAAAGTTGGACCAAAAGTTTGAGCCAAAGTTAGGGGCCTAACTTTGGCTCCAACTTTTCATATCAGCTAGCACAATTTGCTGATACCAACGTTGGTGCCAAAGTTAGGGGTCTAACTTTGGCTCCAACGTTGGCCCTTTCTAGTGCACTCATGGCGCCAACGTTAGCCTCCAAGTTAGGGGTCTAACGTTGGCGCAAACTTTTGCTCCTCTCCCTTATATTTTCATGTGCCAACGTTAGCCTCCAAGTTAGGGGTCTAACGTTGGCGCAAACGTTAGGTGGCCAGGGAGGAGTTTCTCATGCCAACGTTAGCCTCAAAGTTAGGGGGCTAACGTTGGCGCAAACTTTTGGAGCCCAGGGGAGAATTTTCAAGTTCCAACGTTAGCCTCCAAGTTAGGGGGCTAACGTTGGGGCTAACTTTTCAACCAAAAGTTTGTGCAAAAGTTTGGTGCTAACTTTAGGTCCAGCTTCTTGCATCCTGGTTCAATTTCACTTATTCCATTGTCCTCTCTTCACTCCTAGCCATTCCTTCTTGCTTCGATCTTTTTCCAAGCTTTCTTCACCTATCATTAATCAACCAAACACATCAAAGCTATGCTCAAAATTATGAGATATTCATTCTTTCATAATATGCAACAAATATAGCATAAAACCTCATGAAATGGCATGAATTCATACATGGTTGATTCAATCAAGGGAAACATGAAAATCTACTCAATTAGCTTGCTTGTAGCTCAAGAAAGTGCATAATTCTAATGAAAACAAAGGAAAAAGACTAGTTAAAATAGGCTAGGATGACTTGTCATCAGCTCGCCTTTAGGTGTCCTCCTCGGGATAACGTCATTTAAAGAACGAGAGTCAGCATAACGTAAAAAATAAAAAAAAATAATAAAAAAAAACTGAAAAAAAAACTGAAAAAAAAAACGGAAAAAAACTATGGAAAAAAACCGGAGAAGCTTGCCAAAGATGAGGCCATTACGGCTCGCCTTTAGGTGTCCTCCTCGGGATAACGTCATTTAAAGAACAAGAGTCAGCACAACATAAAAAAAAAAAAAAAAAAAAAAAAAAAAAAAAACTCGGATAAAAACCGGAAAAAAAAACTGTGGAAAAAAACCGGAGGAGCTTGCCGAAGATGAGGTCATTACGGCTTGCCTTTAGGTGTCCTCCTCAGGATATCGTCGTTTAAAGAACGAGAGTCAGCACAACGTATAAAAAAAAAAAAAAAACTCGGGAAAAAAAAACTCGGAAAAAAAACTGTGGAAAAAACCGGAGGAGCTTGCCGAAGATGAGGCCATTATGGCTCGCCTTTAGGTGTCCTCCTCAGGATAACGTCATTTAAAGAACAAGAGTCAGCACAGCGTAAAAAAAAAAAAAAAGAAAAAAATTCGGATAAAAACCGGAAAAAAACTGTGGAAAAAAACCGGAGGAGCTTGCCGAAGATGACGTCATTACGGCTCGCCTTTAGGTGTCCTCCTCAGGATAGCGTCGTTTAAAGAACGAGAGTCAGCACAACGTAAAAAAAAAAAACAAAAAAAAAAAAAAAACTGAAAAAAAAAACTGAAAAAAAAGGAAAAAAACTATGGAAAAAAAACAGGAGAAGCTTGCCAAAGATGAGGCCATTACGGCTCGCCTTTAGGTGTCCTCCTCGGGATAACGTCATTTAAAGAACAAGAGTCAGCACAACATAACGTTAAAAAAAAAAAAAAAAAAACTCGGATAAAAACCGGAAAAAAAACTGTGGAAAAAAACCGGAAGAGCTTGCCGAAGATGTGGTCATTACAGCTCGCCTTTCGGTGTCCTCGTTAGGATAGCGTCGTTTAAAGAACGAGAGTCAGCATAACGTAAAAAAAAAGAAAAAAATGAAAAAAACCGGAAAAAAACTGTGGAAAAAAACCGGAGAAGCTTGCCAAAGATTAGGCCATTACGGCTCGCCTTTAGGTGTCCTCCTCGGGATAACGTCATTTAAAGAACAAGAGTCAGCACAACGTAAAAAAAAAAAAAAAAAAAAACTCGGATAAAAACCGGAAAAGAAAACTGTGGAAAAAAACCGGAGGAGCTTTGATGACAAGTCATCCTAGCCTATTTTAGCTAGTCTTTTTCTCTTGTTTTCATTAGAATTATGCACTTTCTTGAGCTACAAGCAAGCTAATTGAGTAGATTTTCATGTTTCCCTTGATTGAACCAACCATATATGAATTCATGCCATTTCATGAGGTTTTATGCTATATTTGTTGCATATTATGAAAGAATGAATATCTCATGATTTTGAGCATAGCTTTGATGAGTTTGGTTGATTAATGATAGGTGAAGAAAGCTTGGAGAAGGGTTGAAGCAAGAAGGAATGGCTAGGAGTGAAGAGAGGACAATGGAATAAGTGAAATTGAACCAGGAAGCAAAAAGCTGGACCTAAAGTTAGCATCAAACTTTTGCACAAACTTTTGGTTGAAAAGTTAGCCCCAACGTTAGCCCCCTAACTTGGAGGCTAACGTTGGCACAAGAATTTCTCCCCTGGGCTTCAAAAGTTTGCGCCAACGTTAGCCCCCTAACTTTGAGGCTAACGTTGGCACATGAATTTCTCCTCTGGGCACCAAAAGTTTGCGCCAACGTTAGCCCCCTAACTTTGAGGCTAACGTTGGCACATGAATTTCTCCCCTGGGCACCAAAAGTTTGCGCCAACGTTAGCCCCCTAACTTTGAGGCTAACGTTGGCACATGAATTCCTCCCTGGCCATCCAACGTTTGCGCCAACGTTAGCCCCCTAACTTGGAGGCTAACGTTGGCACATGAAAATTCAATGGGGAAGGAGCAAAAGTTTGCGCCAACGTTAGCCCCCTAACTTGGTGGCTAACGTTGGCGCCAGAAGCACACTAGGCAAGGCCAACGTTAGGGTCAAAGTTAGACCCCTAACGTTGGCACCAACGTTGATATCAGCAAATTGTGCTAGCTGATTGATGAGCGGATAATTTATACGCTTTTTGACATTGTTTTTAGTATGTTTTTAGTAGGATCTAGTTACTTTTAGGGATGTTTTCATTAGTTTTTATGTTAAATTCACATTTCTGGACTTTACTATGAGTTTGTGTGTTTTTCTGTGATTTCAGGTATTTTCTGACTGAAATTGAGGGACTTGAGCAGAAATCAGATTCAGAGGTTGAAAAAGGACTGCTGATGCTGTTGGATTCTGACCTCCCTGCACTCAAAGTGGATTTTCTGGAGCTACAAAACTCAAAATGGCGCGCTTCCAATTGCGTTGGAAAGTAGACATCCAGGGCTTTCCAGCAATATATAATAGTCCATACTTTGGCCAAGAATTGACGACGTAAACTGGCGTTCAACGCCAGCCTTCTGCCCAAATCTGGCGTCCAGCGCCAGAAAAGGATCCAAAACCAGAGTTGAACGCCCAAACTGGCAAAGAAAGTGGCGTTCAACTCCACAAATGGCCTCTGCACGTGCTACACTTAAGCTCAGCCCAAACACACACCAAGTGGGCCCCGGAAGTGGATTTATGCATCAATTACTTACTCATGTAAACCCTAGTGACTAGTTTATTATAAATAGGACCTTTTACTAGTCTTTTTGACCATTTTTGGACGCCTGGTTCTTAGATCAGAGGGGCTGGCCTCTTGGCCATGCCTGGACCTTCACTTATGTATTTTCATACGGTAGAGTTTCTACACTTCATAGATTAAGGTGTGGAGCTCTGCTGTTCCTCAAAGATTAATGCAAAGTACTACTGTTTTCTATTCAATTCTTCTTATTTCTCTTCTAAGATATCCATTCGCACCCAAGAACGTGATGAAGGTGATGATTATGTGTGACGCTCATCATCCTTCTCCTTTATGAACGCGTGCCTGACAAACACTTCCGTTCTACATGAAATAAGCTAGAATGAGTATCTCTTAGATCTCTTAACCAGAATCTTCATGGCGTAAGCTAGAATGATGGCAGCATTCAAGAGAATCCAGAAGGTCTAAACCTTGTCTGTGGTATTCCGAGTAGGATTCAATGATTGAATGACTGTGACGAGCTCCTAACTCGCGATTGCAGGGCGTTAGTGACAGACGCAAAAGGATAGTAAATCCTATTCCAGCATGATCGAGAACCAACAGATGAATAGCCGTGCCGTGACAGGGTGCGTGAGCATATTATTCACTGAGAGGATAAGATGAAGCCATTGGCAAGGGTGATGCCTCCAGACGATTAGCCGTGCCGTGACAGGGCATTGGATCATTTTCCCGAGAGATGACCGAAAGTAGCCATTGACAGTGGTGATGTATCACATAAAGCTAGCCATGGAAAGGAGTAAGACTGATTGGATGAAGATAGTAGGAAAGCAGGGGTTCAGAGGAACGAAAAGCATCTCCATTCGCTTATCTGAAATTCCTACCAATGATTTACATAAGTATCTCTATCCCTTTTATTGTTTATGTTAATCTAATCAAGTATCATGTTTAAATCCGCCTGACTGAGATTTACAAGGTGACCATAGCTTGCTTCATACCAACAATCTCCGTGGGATTCGACCCTTACTCACGTAAGGTATTACTTGGACGACCCAGTGCACTTGCTGGTTAGTTGTATCGAAGTTGTGACAATTATGAATTAAGATCAGAGCACCAAGCTTTGGAGCCATTACCAGGATTTGTTCGATCCTGGAGATCACAATTTCGTGCACCAAGTTTTTGGCGCCGTTGCCGGGGATTGTTTGAGTTTGGACAACTGACGGTTCATCTTGTTGCTCAGATTAGGTAATTTTCTTTTTGTTTTCTTTTCAAAAATTTTTCAAAAATATTTTCAAAAATTTTCATCTGTTTTCGAAAAAAAAAATATATAAAGGTTTTCAAAAATTTATTCAAAATTTTTAAGAATGAATTCTAGTGTTTCATGAAGCATGTGAAGCCTGGCTGGCTGTAAATCCATGTCTAAATTTATTTGGACTGAGGCTTGCACTTTGTTATCAAGATCAATATACTCTCGTATTAAAGACTAAAGCTTGGCTGGCCATTGGCTATGTCTAGTGTTTTGGACTGGAGCTTTCATTGAAAGCTTGGCTGGCTAGTGAGCCATGTCTAATTCCTGGACTGAAGCTTTAGACTAACATGGCAAGATTCCTGGAATTCATATTAAAAATTTTGGAATCCTTATTTTTTCTTTTTCATACTATTTTCGAAAAAAAAAAATCCAAAAAAAAAAATTTAGAAAATCATAAAAATCAAAAATAGTTTTCTGTTTCTTGTTTGAGTCTTGTGTCATGTTATAAGTTTGGTGTCACTTGCATATGCATCTAGCATTTTTCGAAAATTTCATGCATTCATAGTGTTCTTCATGATCTTCAAGTTGTTCTTGGTAAGTCTTCTTGTTTGATCTTGATGAATTTTTGTTTTGTGTCTTTTCATGTTTATCATATGCATTCTTGAATTCTTAGTGTCTAAGCATTAAAGAATTCTAAGTTTGGTGTCTTGCATGTTTTCTTTGCATTAAAAATTTTTCAAAATTATGTTCTTGATGTTCATCTTGACATTCATAGTGTTCTTGGTGTTCATCTTGACATTCATATCATTCATGCATGCATTCATTGTTTTGATCTAAAAATTTCATGCATTGCATATTTTTCATGTTTTTCATAAAAATTTCAAAAATCAAAAAAATATCTTTCCCTTTTTCTCTCATCAAATTCGAAAATTGAGTTGACTTTTTCAAAAATTTTTAAAAATCAAAGTTGTTTCTTATGAGTCAAATCAAATTTTCAATTTGAAAATCTTATCATTTTCAAAATCTTTTTCAAAAAAAAAATCAAATCTTTTTCAAAATTCTTAGTTATTTTCGAAAATTCCAAAAATATTTTTCAAAAATCTTTTTCTTATGTCTTTACCAAATTTTCGAAAATAATATAATCAATTAATGTTTTGATTCAAAAATTTGAAGTTTGTTACTTGCTTGTTAAGAAAGATTCAAACTTTAAGTTCTAGAATCATATCTTGTGATTTCTTATGAATCAAGTCATTAATTGAGATTTTAAAAATCAAATCTTTTTCAAAACTAATTTCTATCATATCTTTTCAAAAATATCTTCTCATCTTATCTTTTTCAAAAATATCTTTTCAAAATATCTTTCCTAACCTCCTAACTACTTATCTTTTCAAAATTGGTTTTCAAAATTTGTTTCAACTAACTAACTAACTTTTTGTTTGTTTCTTAACTTTTTCAAAACCACCTAACTAATTCTAATTTTCGAAAATATCTCTCCCCTTTTTCAAAATTTCTTTTTAATTTATTAATTATTTTAATTTTAAAAAAAAATAAAAAAAAATTCGAAAAAAATACTAACAATTTTCAAAAATCACTAACTCTTTTTCAAAATAATTTTCGAAAATTATCCCTCCCCCATCTCATTCTATTTATTCATTCATATCCTAACATCTCATCTCACATCTCTTCCATTCGTACAGTTGTGTTTCTTCCTTTACATCACATTCTTTGTCTCCCCCTCTTCTTCTACTCACACAGGGATCCCTATACTGTGGTATAAAGGATCTCTATTATTATTGTTATTTTTCTGTGCCTTCTTCTTTGTCATATGAGCAGGAGCAAGGATAAGAACATTCTTGTGGAAGCAGATCCAGAACCTGAAAGGGCTCTGAAGAGAAAATTAAGAGAAGCTAAAATACAACAATCCAGAGATAACCTTTCAGAAATTTTCGAACAGGCAGAGGAGATGGCAGCCGAAAATAATAATAATGTAAGGAAGATGCTTGGTGACTTTACTGCACCTAATTCCAATTTACATGGAAGAAGCATCTCCATTCCTGCCATTGGAGCAAACAACTTTGAGCTGAAACCTCAATTAGTTTCTCTAATGCAGCAGAACTGCAAGTTTCATGGACTTCCATCTGAAGATCCTTTTCAGTTCTTAACTGAATTCTTGCAGATATGTGATACTGTTAAGACTAATGGAGTAGATCCTGAAGTCTACAGGCTCATGCTTTTCCCTTTTGCTGTAAGAGACAGAGCTAGATTATGGTTGGATTCTCAACCTAAAGACAGCCTGAACTCTTGGGATAAGCTGGTCACGGCTTTCTTAGCCAAGTACTTTCCTCCTCAAAAGCTGAGCAAGCTTAGAGCTGATGTTCAAACCTTCAGACAGAAAGAAGGTGAATCTCTCTATGAAGCTTGGGAAAGATACAAACAGTTGACTAAAAAGTATCCTTCTGACATGCTTTCAGAATGGACCATCCTGGATATATTCTATGATGGTTTATCTGAGCTATCAAAGATGTCACTGGACACCTCTGCAGGTGGATCCATTCACCTAAAGAAAACGCCTGCAGAAGCTCAAGAACTCATTGACATGGTTGCTAATAACCAGTTCATGTACACTTCTGAAAGGAATCCTGTGAGTAATGGGACGCCTATGAAGAAGGGAGTTCTTGAGGTTGATATTCTGAATGCCATATTGGCTCAGAATAAAATATTGACTCAGCAAGTCAATATGATTTCTCAGAGTCTGCATGGAATGCAAGCTGCATCCAACAGTACTCAAGAGGCATCTTCTGAAGAAGAAGCCTATGATCCTGAGAACCCTGCAATAGCAGAGGTGAACTACTTAGGTGAACCTTATGGAAACACCTATAACTCAACATGGAGAAATCATCCAAATTTCTCATGGAAGGATCAAAAGCCTCAACAAGGCTTTAACAATGGTGGAAAAAACAGGTTTAGCAATAGCAAGCCTTTTCCATCATCAACTCAGCAACAGACAGAGAACTCTGAACAAAATGCTTCTAATTTAGCAAATCTAGTCTCTGATCTATCTAAGGCCACTGTAAGTTTCATGAATGAAACAAGGTCTTCCATTAGAAATCTGGAAGCACAAGTGGGCCAGCTGAGTAAAAGGATCACTGAAATCCCTCCTAGTACTCTCCCAAGCAATACAGAAGAGAACCCAAAAGGAGAGTGCAAGGCCATTGACATAAGCGCCATGGCCGAACCTCTGAGGAGAGGAGAGGACGTGAATCCCAAGGAGGAGGACCTCCTGGGACGTCCAGTGATCAATAAGGAGCTTCCCTCTGGGGAACCAAAGGACTCTGAGGCTCATCTAGAGACCATAGAGATTCCATTGAACCTCCTTATGCCCTTCATGAGCTCTGATGAGTATTCCTCTTCTGAAGAGAATGAGGATGTCACTGAAGAGCAAACTGCCAAGTTTCTTGGTGCAATCATGAAGCTGAATGCCAAATTATTTGGCATTGATGCTTGGGAAGTTGAACCTCCCTTGTTCATCAATGAACTAAGTGATCTGGATCAACTGACATTGCCTCAGAAGAGACAGGATCCAGGAAAGTTCATAATACCTTGTACCATAGGCACCATGATCTTTAAGGCTCTGTGTGACCTTGGTTCAGGAATAAACCTCATGCCCCTCTCTGTAATAGAGAAACTGGGAATCTATGGGGTGCAAGCTGCTAAAATCTCACTAGAGATGGCAGACAGCTCAAGAAAACAGGCTTATGGACAAGTAGAAGACGTATTAGTAAAGGTTGAGGGCCTTTACATACCTACTGATTTCATAGTCCTGGATACTGGAAAGGAAGAGGATGAATCCATCATCCTAGGAAGACCTTTCCTGGCCAGAGCAAGAGCTTTGATTGATGTTGACAGAGGTGAAATAGTCCTTCAATGGAATGAGAACTCCCTTGTATTCAAAACTCAAGGATTTCCCTCTGCAACCATGAAGAGGAAGCATGAAAAGCTTCTCTCCAAGCAGAGTCAACCAGAGCCCCCACAGTCAAACTCTAAGTTTGGTGTTGGGAGGCCACAACCAAACTCTAAGTTTGGTGTTGAACTCCCATATCCAAACTCTAAGTTTGGTGTTGGAGAGTCTCAACAAAGCTCTGCACATCTGTGAGGCTCCATGAGAGCCCACTGTCAAGCTATTGACATTAAAGAAGCGCTTGTTGGGAGGCAACCCAATGTTTATCTAATTCTTATTTTTATTGTTTTTCATGTTTTCTTAGGTTCATGATCATGTGGAGTCACAAAATAAACAAAAAAATCAAAAACAGAATCAAAAACAGCAGAAGAAAAATCACACCCTGGAGGAGCATCTGTCTGGCGTTCAAACGCCAGAACAGAGCATAGTTCTGGCGCTGAACGCCAAGAATGGGAGCATTCTGGCGCTGAACGCCCAGAACAAGCATGGTTCTGGCGTTCAACGCCAGAAATGGCAGCAAATGGGCGTTGAACGCCCAAAATGGGCACCAACCTGGCGCTGAACGCCCAGAGTTGTGTGCAAGGGCATTTTGCATGCCTAAATTGGTGCAGGGATGTAAATGCCTTGACACCTCAGGATCTGTGGACCCCACAGGATCATCTCAGGATCTGTGGACCCCACAGGATCCCCACCTACCTCCACTCACCTCTTCTCACCACTCTCTTTCACACAACCCCATAAACACTCTTCCCAAAAACCCTTCACCAATCACCTCAATCTCTCTTCCCCACTAAACCTTCATCACTCACATCCATCCACTCTTCCCCATAAACCTACCTCATAAACTCCACCTACCTTCAAAATTCAAAACCAATTTCCCACCCAAATCCACCCATATGGCCGAACCAATACCCCCCTCCCTTCCCTATATAAAGACCTCCATTCTTCACCAAATTCACACAACACACCCCTCTACACTCTCCTTGGCCGAAACCACCTCTCCCTCTCCCTCTCCATATTTCTTCTTCTTCTTCTTCTATTCTTTTGTTTATTGCTCGAGGGCGAGCAATATTCTAAGTTTGGTGTGGTAAAAGCATAGCTTTTTTTGTTTTTCCATTACCATTGATGGCACATAAGACCGGAGAATCCTCTAGAAGAGGGAAAGGGAAGACAAGAGCTTCCACATCCGAGTCATGGGAGATGGAAAGGTTCATCTCTAAAGCCCATCAAGACCACTTCTATGATGTTGTGGCCAAGAAGAAGGTGATCCCTGAGATCCCTTTTAAACTCAAAAGAAATGAGTATCCGGAGATCCGACATGAAATTCAAAGAAGAGGTTGAGAAGTTCTAACAAACCCCATCCAACAAGTCGGCATCTTAATGGTTCAAGAGTTCTATGCCAATGCATGGATCACCAAGAACCATGATCAAAGTAAGAACCCGGATCCAAAGAACTATGTTACAATGGTTCGGGGGAAATACTTGGATTTTAGTCCGGAAAATGTGAGGTTGGCGTTCAACTTGCCATACATGGAAGAGAACGCACGCCCCTACACAAGGAGAGTCAACTTTGATCAAAGGTTGGACCAAGTCCTTATGGACATATGTGTAGAAGGAGCTCAATGGAAGATTGACTCCAAAGGCAAGCCGGTTCAACTAAGAAGATTGGACCTCAAGCCTGTAGCTAGAGGATGGTTGGAGTTTATTCAATGCTCAATCATTCCCACTAGCAACCGGTCTGAAGTTACTATAGACCGGGCCATCATGATCCATAGCATCATGATTGGAGAAGAGGTGGAAGTTCATGAGATTATACCTCAAGAACTCTACAAGGTGGCTGACAAGTCCTCCACCATGGCAAGGTTAGCCTTTCCTCACCTCATTTGCCATCTATGCAATTCAGCTGGGATTGACATAGAGGGAGATATCCTCATTAAAGAGGAAAAGCCCATCACTAAGAAAAAGATGGAGCAAGCAAGAGAGCCCACTCATGGAGCTCAAGAGGCGCATGAAGCTCATCACCATGAGATTCCGGAAATGCCTCAAATGCACTTTCCTCCACAAAACTATTGGGAGCAAATCAACACCTCCCTAGGAGAATTGAGTTCCAATATGGGACAACTAAGGGTGGAACATCAAGAGCACTCCATCATGCTTCATGAAATAAGAGAAGATCAAAAAGCAATGAGGGAGGAGCAACAAAGACAAGGAAGAGACATAGAAGAGCTCAAGGACATCATTGGTTCCTCAAGAAGGAAACGCCACCATCACTAAGGTGGATTCATTCCTTGTTCTTCTTTCTTCTGTTTTTCTTTTTCTATGTTATGTGCTTATCTATGTTTGTGTCTTCATTACATGATCATTAGTAGTAGTGACTTTGTCTTAAAGTTATAAATGTCCTATGAATCCATCACCTCTCTTAAATGAAAAATGTTTTAATTCAAAAGAACAAGAAGTACATGAGTTTCGAATTTATCCTTGAACTTAGTTCAATTATATTGATGTGGTGACAATGCTTCTTATTTTTTGAATGAATGCTTGAACAGTGCATATGTCTTTTGAAGTTGTTGTTTAAGAATGTTAAATATGTTAGCTCTTGAAAGAATGATGACTAGGAGACATGTTATTTGATAATCTGAAAAATCATAAAAATGATTCTTGAAGCAAGAAAAAGCAGCAAAAAAAAAAAAACAAAGCTTGCAGAAAAAAAAAATGTAGGCGAAAAAAAAATAGAAAGAAAAAGAAAAAGCAAGCAGAAAAAGCCAATAACCCTTAAAACTAAAAGGCAAGGGCAAATAAAAAGGATCCCAAGGCTTTGAGCATCAGTGGATAGGAGGGCCTAAAGGAATAAAATCCCGGTCTAAGCGGCTAAACCAAGCTGTCCCTAACCATGTGCTCGTGGCGTGTAGGTGTCAAGTGAAAACTTGAGACTGAGCGGTTAAAGTCAAGATCCAAAGCAAAAAAAGAGTGTGCTTAAGAACCCTGGACACCTCTAATTGGGGACTTTAGCAAAGCTGAGTCACAATCTGAAAAGGTTCACCCAATTATGTGTCTGTGGCATTTATGTATCCGGTGGTAATACTGGAAAACAAAGTGCTTAGGGCCACGGCCAAGACTCATAAAGAAGCTGTGTTCAAGAATCATCATACTGAACTAGGAGAGTCAATAACACTATTCGAAATCTGAAGTTCCTATAGATGCCAATCATTCTAAACTTCAAATGGATAAAGTGAGATGCCAAAACTATTCAAGAGGCAAAAAGCTATAAGTCCCGCTCATATGATTGAAACTATGTTTCATTGATAGTTTGGAATTTATAGTATATTCTCTTCTTTTTATCCTATTTGATTTTTAGTTGCTTGGGGACAAGCAACAATTTAAGTTTGGTGTTGTGATGAGCGGATAATTTATACGCTTTTTGACATTGTTTTTAGTATGTTTTTAGTAGGATCTAGTTACTTTTAGGGATGTTTTCATTAGTTTTTATGTTAAATTCACATTTCTGGACTTTACTATGAGTTTGTGTGTTTTTCTGTGATTTCAGGTATTTTCTGACTGAAATTGAGGGACTTGAGCAGAAATCAGATTCAGAGGTTGAAAAAGGACTGCCGATGCTGTTGGATTCTGACCTCCCTGCACTCAAAGTGGATTTTCTGGAGCTACAGAACTCTAAATGGCGCGCTTCCAATTTCGTTGGAAAGTAGACATCCAGGGCTTTCCAGCAATATATAATAGTCCATACTTTGGCCAAGAATTGACGACGTAAACTGGCGTTCAACGCCAGCCTTCTGCCCAAATCTGGCGTCCAGCGCCAGAAAAGGATCCAAAACCAGAGTTGAACGCCCAAACTGGCAAAGAAAGTGGCGTTCAACTCCACAAATGGCCTCTGCACATGCTACACTTAAGCTCAGCCCAAACACACACCAAGTGGGCCTCGGAAGTGGATTTATGCATCAATTACTTACTCATGTAAACCCTAGTGACTAGTTTATTATAAATAGGACCTTTTACTAGTCTTTTTGACCATTTTTGGACGCCTGGTTCTTAGATCAGAGGGGCTGGCCTCTTGGCCATGCCTGGACCTTCACTTATGTATTTTCATACGGTAGAGTTTCTACACTTCATAGATTAAGGTGTGGAGCTCTGCTGTTCCTCAAAGATTAATGCAAAGTACTACTGTTTTCTATTCAATTCTTCTTATTTCTCTTCTAAGATATCCATTCGCACCCAAGAACGTGATGAAGGTGATGATTATGTGTGACGCTCATCATCCTTCTCCTTTATGAACGCGTGCCTGACAAACACTTCCGTTCTACATGAAATAAGCTAGAATGAGTATCTCTTAGATCTCTTAACCAGAATCTTCGTGGCGTAAGCTAGAATGATGGCGGCATTCAAGAGAATCCGGAAGGTTTAAACCTTGTCTGTGGTATTCCGAGTAGGATTCAATGATTGAATGACTGTGACGAGCTCCTAACTCGCGATTGCAGGGCGTTAGTGACAGACGCAAAAGGATAGTAAATCCTATTCCAGCATGATCGAGAACCAACAGATGAATAGCCGTGCCGTGACAGGGTGCGTGAGCATATTATTCACTGAGAGGATAAGATGAAGCCATTGGCAAGGGTGATGCCTCCAGACGATTAGCCGTGCCGTGACAGGGCATTGGATCATTTTCCCGAGAGATGACCGAAAGTAGCCATTGACAGTGGTGATGTATCACATAAAGCCAGCCATGGAAAGGAGTAAGACTGATTGGATGAAGATAGCAGGAAAGCAGGGGTTCAGAGGAACGAAAAGCATCTCCATTCGATTATCTGAAATTCCTACCAATGATTTACATAAGTATCTCTATCCCTTTTATTGTTTATGTTAATCTAATCAAGTATCATGTTTAAATCTGCCTGACTGAGATTTACAAGGTGACCATAGCTTGCTTCATACCAACAATCTCCGTGGGATTCGACCCTTACTCACGTAAGGTATTACTTGGACGACCCAGTGCACTTGCTGGTTAGTTGTATCGAAGTTGTGACAATTATGAATTAAGATCAGAGCACCAAGCTTTGGAGCCATTACCAGGATTTATTCGAGCCTGGAGATCACAATTTCGTGAACCACTGATATGAAAAGTTGGAGCCAAAGTTAGGCTCAAACTTTTGGTCCAACTTTTGCTAACCTCAAAACCGGTTCAATTGGTTCACTTCGGTTCTTCTCCAAACTTCAAGAGCAATCAACCAAGGCCTCTTTCAACCCAATTCCACCAAGAGCAAAGGCCCAACTCAAGGCTTGAAGATCATTTGAAGAAAGTGTATAAATAGGATAGAATTCAAGTTCTTCGGAGAGCTTTCTTTTGGAATTTTCATAATAGTTTTCGGAGAGCTTTTAATATTAAGTGTTCTTTAATTTCTTTGTCTTGGGGAAGGAGAATTCACTTCTCTTCCTCTTAGTTTTATTGCTTTCAATTTCAATTACACTTGTCTTGGATCTTGGATTGGAGAATTGAAGAAATTCTGTTTCAATCTCAATCTTGGATCTCTCTATTTCTTTATTGTTAATTGAATTTCATTTCCGGTTAATTGCTCTTCATCTATTCTCTTTGCAATTTACAATTCCCTTGCAATTGTTCTTATTGGATCTAGGAAGGCATTGAGATCTAGACTTAGTTTTCTAGTCTCTGGGTCCTGAGATCCAAATCTCCAATTTACATTCTGTTTCTTGCTTTCCATGTTCATTTACTTTTCTGCTATAAGATCCGATCCAATCCCAATTCCCTTTTTCTCTTCTGTTTAATGCAATTTAACTTTTCTTTGTTTAATTTCTGCAAATCCAAATCCCAATCCCCTTTACAATTCAAGTCATTTACATTCCTTGCACTTTAAGATTCCGCAATTTACATTTCTTGCACTCTAAGTTTCTGCCATTTAATTTCTTGTTCTTTAAGATTCAGCAATTTAATTTCCTGCTCTCTTTAATTCCATGCAATTTAAATTCTGCAAAGCACCAATCAATCAACCAAATCTTGATTCGCTTGACTAAATCAACCACTAAACTAAAATTGCTCAATCCTTCAATCCCTGTGGGATCGACCTCACT
Source organism: Arachis ipaensis (assembly GCF_059453495.1). Lineage (NCBI taxonomy): Eukaryota > Viridiplantae > Streptophyta > Magnoliopsida > Fabales > Fabaceae > Arachis > Arachis ipaensis. The sequence continues at coordinate 53,183,539 of NC_142437.1, read as the reverse complement.
CCCGTGAGTTTTTATTACTTGATGCGACCCAGTACACTTGCTGGTTAGATTTGTGTGTTTTGGGAGAAATTTATTTTTCACCAAAATACTCATCAAGTTTTTGGCGCCGTTGCCGGGGATTGATTAGATTGACAATGATTAAGTGAGGTGGTGATCTAGATCAAGCACTTTTTCTTTATTTTCCTCTAATTTTGACTAACCCACTAACTGTTTGAAGTTTTGTCTCAACCGGCTACACTCAATTTTCAAGAGAATCACTATGTTTTCTATTGATTGATTCATATGTCACAGGAAAGAAGAACATCCCAACATGAAGCCGCAACTCATTACACTAATAGAGAACAATTGTTCTTATGGTGGAAATCCCTTGGAAGATTCTGAACAGCATCTATCTATTTTTCTGAGGATCTGTGATGTTGTCAATCATGATGTCTACAAGCTCTTGCTATTCCCTTTCTCACTAAAGGATGAGGCAGCACAATGGCTTAAAACTCTTCCCCAAGGAAGTATCACTAGTTGGGATGGTCTGGTTGCCAAATTTCTAGCCGAATTCTCTACATCCCGACAAAACATCAAGATGAAAGAGGGAACACATCCATTCATGCAAGGAGAGGAAGAACCATTGCTCAAAGCATGGGAAAAATACAAGAAAGCAAATGACAAAGTGGCTTTCCAAGCATTTTATGAAGGATTAACCCCAGAAATGAGAAGAGCAGTAGATCACTCCTCAAATGATTTACTCAGAGCAACAGCAACTAGTCAAGGAACTGCAAGGTTCAACGACAAGAGAACCAACAACCAACACTCATTTGAGACACCACAGAATGCAACTTTGGAGGAAGATACAATGAATTTTGAAGGAGTGAAGGCAGTCATGAATCAAAGCAAACAGCTACATCAGCAAACTCAGCAACAATTGGAGTCAATGGCCAGACAAATTGATTTTCTCCACTCCACCACAGTGAATGAACAATTTCCACCATGGAAGCCACACTCTTATTTCAGAATGAGAGAACCTCAACATCAGGAACCAAGGAACTTCAACTCCAACAACCAACTCACTAACCAAAATGCCTGCCACCCACCACCCACATCTCACAACCCACCACAAGCACCACCTGAACCTCAAAGACTCACCAACTTGGAGACCTTGATAGAAAAAATGATGAAACACCAAGAAATAACAAACAAAAACCATGAAGCCTCATTGAAGATCCTGGAGAGGCAGATTGGGCAGCTCTCCAAGCAAATTTCTATTGAGAGACCTTCAAGCTCACTGCCCAGTGACACAATCCCAAATTTGCAACAACATCACCACACAATCTCACAGAATTCTCAAAGGATCTCCAATCTAGAAAGTGGAGTAGAGAGAATGATGACACATCTAAAGAGGATGAACAAACACTATGAGGACCTACTCGGGGGAATTGGGAAGCAAATAGAACAATTAGCCAAAAACCCCACAGAAACAAGTAAGAAGGAAGCAAAGCCTCACTTAGATGGACAATGGGACAAGGAGAAGAAAGCTCAGAATCTGAAATAAGCAAGCACAGAGGATGTCAAGCTAGTGACAATAAAAGAGCGCTTGTTGGGAGGCAACCCAACCTGAGGTAGTTTTCCTTTCATAACTATTTTAATAAAAAGGTTAATTAGTTTATCTACATTGCAAGAAGCTAAGTTTGGTGTTGCACACCAAAACAATATAAGGGAGAATGAAGGATTCTAAGTTTGGTGTTTCACCAAAATTCCATCATAAAACACATTCTCATTTTCTGCATAATGCTGGCTTCAAGCATGATGGATGAACTAGTTAACTATTCTGCTGTTTCCTAGTTTTCAGTTTTGTCATTTTTGAAAAAGAAAAAGAGTTTTACACATGGTTAATCTGATGCACAAGAACCATTGGCAAGGTACTAAGTTTGGTGTTCTCACACCAAAGTAAGTACAAAGGCCCACAAATAAATCCTGCATGCTAACCATTGTTTCTAAGTGCTTGGGGAACAAGCAACTTCCAATATCATTGCAGAGCATCATACAAGCCTTTGGAGGGATTAAGAATCATCAACCAAAGAAACAAAAGATGAACATAAAGGTCAGCAATGGTGATGAGAAGGAAAGCAAGTGAACTCCAACAGGTTGTATTGTTAAGTGACTATTTACATCAAATATTGCTGCTATTGCAAGTTGCTGCCTGTCTGCATAGTATAGTTTTTTTTTATATACCCCTGCCTGCATGCATAGCATGGTTTTCCTTTATAATTCAATAAGCAAGATGCCTGATCATTCACAACATTCTTATCTTCAAAACTTGTTTGCACTCAATTTTCAAGAAATGCATCACATGAAAGTTCTTTGAAAAGAAGGATTGAGGAATTAAACAATTTTGAGGCAAGCAAAAGATTAGGAGAAGTGGTGGTTCTAGTTGTATGATTATGTATTGAGGTTGCATGCTTGTGAAAACTTGCATGGGAGCTCATAGGCGGGACATGAAGTTCAAAGAAGTATTGTGGAGATTCTCAAAAATCTATTGATCCAAGAAGCAGCAAACAAAACAAAAGAAAAGAAAGAAAATAAAAAAAAACAAAAAGAACATGGCCCAAGGCTCTGAGCATCAATTACTAGGCAGAAAAAGAAAGAAGAAACAAAACTCAAAGAGTTGTTAGCCTAGTAAATGCTTGTGGTTGAAGTGTGTCAAGGAAAGAGGCTTGAGCAAGTAAATCCTTAGGGGTGCTTTAACACCTAATACCTTAAAACCAACTGGTTTAGGAGTATTGATTGAAAGCTTATCTAAAGAGCCGCCTTGAGACATGACACTTAGAGTCGAGGCCAGAGCACAGAAACTATAAGCTGCTTCAAGGTGATTACATATAAAGAGATCTCCATGATACCATTTGGATGAAAATCCTAAGACCTACGACTCCCAATATGTAAGGACTAGTGAGCACTGAAGCCCTTGCATAAACATATGATTTAGAGTTCACCCCACTGTTACTTGATCACTTCACTCACTATACTTTACAAGTGTTCCTCAATCCATCTTAATTGAAAGAATCTCTGGGCATAATTCATTTCTTGCTTGAGGACAAGCAAGCTTTAAGTTTGGTGTTGTGATGACAAGTCATCCTAGCCTATTTTAGCTAGTCTTTTTCTCTTGTTTTCATTAGAATTATGCACTTTCTTGAGCTACAAGCAAGCTAATTGAGTAGATTTTCATGTTTCCCTTGATTGAACCAACCATATATGAATTCATGCCATTTCATGAGGTTTTATGCTATATTTGTTGCATATTATGAAAGAATGAATATCTCATGATTTTGAGCATAGCTTTGATGAGTTTGGTTGATTAATGATAGGTGAAGAAAGCTTGGAGAAAGGTTGAAGCAAGAAGGAATGGCTAGGAGTGAAGAGAGGACAATGGAATAAGTGAAATTGAACCAGGAAGCAAAAAGCTGGACCTAAAGTTAGCATCAAACTTTTGCACAAACTTTTGGTTGAAAAGTTAGCCCCAACGTTAGCCCCCTAACTTGGAGGCTAACGTTGGCACAAGAATTTCTCCCCTGGGCTTCAAAAGTTTGCGCCAACGTTAGCCCCCTAACTTTGAGGCTAACGTTGGCACATGAATTTCTCCTCTGGGCACCAAAAGTTTGCGCCAACGTTAGCCCCCTAACTTTGAGGCTAACGTTGGCACATGAATTTCTCCCCTGGGCACCAAAAGTTTGCGCCAACGTTAGCCCCCTAACTTTGAGGCTAACGTTGGCACATGAATTCCTCCCTGGCCATCCAACGTTTGCGCCAACGTTAGCCCCCTAACTTGGAGGCTAACGTTGGCACATGAAAATTCAATGGGGAAGGAGCAAAAGTTTGCGCCAACGTTAGCCCCCTAACTTGGTGGCTAACGTTGGCGCCAGAAGCACACTAGGCAAGGCCAACGTTAGGGTCAAAGTTAGACCCCTAACGTTGGCACCAACGTTGATATCAGCAAATTGTGCTAGCTGATATGAAAAGTTGGAGCCAAAGTTAGACCCCTAACTTTGGCTCAAACTTTTGGTCCAACTTTTGCTAACCTCAAAACCGGTTCAATTGGTTCACTTCGGTTCTTCTCCAAACTTCAAGAGCAATCAACCAAGGCCTCTTTCAACCCAATTCCACCAAGAGCAAAGGCCCAACTCAAGGCTTGAAGATCATTTGAAGAAAGTGTATAAATAGGATAGAATTCAAGTTCTTCGGAGAGCTTTCTTTTGGAATTTTCATAATAGTTTTCGGAGAGCTTTTAATATTGAGTGTTCTTTAATTTCTTTGTCTTGGGGAAGGAGAATTCACTTCTCTTCCTCTTAGTTTTATTGCTTTCAATTTCAATTACACTTGTCTTGGATCTTGGATTGGAGAATTGAAGAAATTCTGTTTCAATCTCAATCTTGGATCTCTCTGTTTCTTTATTGTTAATTGAATTTCATTTCCGGTTAATTGCTCTTCATCTATTCTCTTTGCAATTTGCAATTCCCTTGCAATTGTTCTTATTGGATCTAGGAAGGCATTGAGATCTAGACTTAGTTTTCTAGTCTCTGGGTCCTGAGATCCAAATCTCCAATTTACATTCTGTTTCTTGCTTTCCATGTTCATTTACTTTTCTGCTATAAGATCCGATCCAATCCCAATTCCCTTTTTCTCTTCTGTTTAATGCAATTTAACTTTTCTTTGTTTAATTTCTGCAAATCCAAATCCCAATCCCCTTTACAATTCAAGTCATTTACATTCCTTGCACTTTAAGATTCCGCAATTTACATTTCTTGCACTCTAAGTTTCTGCCATGTAATTTCTTGTTCTTTAAGATTCAGCAATTTAATTTCCTGCTCTCTTTAATTCCATGCAATTTAAATTCTGCAAAGCACCAATCAATCAACCAAATCTTGATTCGCTTGACTAAATCAACCACTAAACTAAAATTGCTCAATCCTTCAATCCCTGTGGGATCGACCTCACTCCCGTGAGTTTTTATTACTTGATGCGACCTGGTACACTTGCCGGTTAGATTTGTGTGTTTTGGGAGAAATTTATTTTTCACCAAAATACTCATCAAGCTTGCCGAAGATGAGGTCATTACGGCTCGCCTTTAGGTGTCCTCCTCAGGATAGCGTCGTTTAAAGAACGAGAGTCAGCACAACGTATAAAAAAAAAACGGAAAAAAGCCGGAAAAAAATTGTGGAAAAAAACCGGAGGAGCTTGCCGAAGATGAGGCCATTACGGCTCGCCTCTAGGTGTCCTCCTCGGGATAACGTCATTTAAAGAACAAGAGTCAGCACAACGTATAAAAAAAAAAAAAAAAAACTCGGAAAAAAAAACTGTGGAAAAAACCGGAGGAGCTTGCCGAAGATGTGGCCATTACGGCTCGCCTTTAGGTGTCCTCCTCGGGATAACGTCATTTAAAGAACAAGAGTCAGCACAATGTAAAAAAAAATAAAATAAAATAAAAAAACTCGGATAAAAATCGGAAAAAAAAACTGTGGAAAAAAATCGGAAGAGCTTGCCGAAGATGAGGTCATTACGGCTCGCCTTTAGATGTCCTCCTCAGGATAGCGTCGTTTAAAGAACGAGAGTCAGCACAACGTAAAAAAAAAAAAAAAAAAAAAAAAAAAAAAAAAAAAAAAAAAAAAAAAAAAAAAAAAAAAACCCGGAAAAAAGCCGGAAAAAAATTGTGGAAAAAAATCGGAGGAGCTTGCCGAAGATGAGGCCATTACGTCTCGGCTTTAGGTGTCCTCCTCGGGATAACGTCATTTAAAGAACAAGAGTCAGCACAACGTATAAAAAAAAAAAAAACTGAAAAAAAAGGAAAAAAACTATGGAAAAAAACCGGAGAAGCTTGCCAAAGATGAGGCCACTACGGCTCACCTTTAGGTGTCCTCCTCGGGATAACGTCATTTAAAGAACAAGAGTCAGCACAACGTAAAAAAAAATAAAAAATAAAAAAACTTGAAAAAAAAATGGAAAAAAACTGTGGAAAAATACCGGAGGAGCTTACCGAAGATGAGGCCATTACGGCTC
>NC_142437.1:53170000-53175000 GCF_059453495.1 Arachis ipaensis | reverse complement strand
AAAAAAACGGAAAAAAACTATGGAAAAAAAATCGGAGAAGCTTGCCAAAGATGAGGCCATTACGGCTCGCCTTTATGTGTCCTTGATGACATGTCACCATGTCATGTTTTTCTATGCTTTTTCCTTTGGTTTCAATAGGTTTTATGCACTTTCTTGAGCTACAAGCAAGCCAATTAGGTAGATTTTCATGTTTCCCTTGATTGAATCAACCATGTATGAATTCATGCTATTTCATGAGGTTTTATACTATAATTGTCACATATTATGAAAGAATGAATATCTCATGATTTTAAGCATAGCTTTGATGTGTTTGGTTGATTAATTATAGGTGAAGAAAGCTTGGAGAAAGGTTGAAGCAAGAAGGAATAGCTAGGAGTAAAGAGAAGACAATGGAATAAGTGAAATTGAACCAGGAAGCAAAAAGCTGGACCTAAAGTTAGCATCAAACTTTTGCACAAACTTTTGGTTGAAAAGTTAGCCCCAACGTTAGCCCCCTAACTTGGAGGCTAACGTTGGAACTTGAAAATCACTCCCTGGGTACCAAAAGTTTGCGCCAACGTTAGCCCCCTAACTTTGAGGCTAACGTTGGCACATGAAATTCACCCCTGGGCATCAAAAGTTTGCGCCAACGTTAGCCCCCTAACTTTGAGGCTAACGTTGGCATGAAGAAAACCTCCCTGGGCACCAACGTTTGCGCCAACGTTAGCCCCCTAACTTGGAGGCTAACGTTGGCACATGAAAATTCAATGAGGAAGGAGCAAAAGTTTGCGCCAACGTTAGCCCCCTAACTTGGTGGCTAACGTTGGCGCCACTAGCACACAAGGCAAGGCCAACGTTAGGGTCAAAGTTAGACCCCTAACGTTGGCACCAACGTTCATACCAGCAAATTGTGCTGGCTGCTATGAAAAGTTGGAGCCAAAGTTAGACCCCTAACTTTGGCTCAAACTTTTGGTCCAACTTTTGCTAACCTCAAAACCGGTTCAATTGGTTCACTTTGGTTCTTCTCCAAACTTCAAGAGCAATCAACCAAGGCCTCTTTCAACCCAATTCCACCAAGAGCAAAGGCCCAACTCAAGGCTTGAAGATCATTTGAAGAAAGTGTATAAATAGGATAGAATTCAAGTTCTTCGGAGAGCTTTCTTTTTGGAATTTTCATAATAGTTTTCGGAGAGCTTTTGAACTTTAATTTCTTTGTTTTCATTGCTTTCAATTTCATTTACACTTGTCTTGGATCTTGGATTGGAGAATTGAAGAAATTCTGTTTCAATCTCAATCTTGGATCTCTCTGTTTCTTTACTGTTAATTAAATTTCATTTCCGGTTAATTGCTCTTCATCTATTCTCTTTGCAATTTACAATTCCCTTTCAATTGTTCTTATTGGATCTAGGAAGGCATTGAGATCTAGACTTGGTTTTCTAGTCTCTGGGTCCTGAGATCTGATTTCCCATTTCATTTCTCTGTTTACTGCTTTCTATGTTCATTTACTTTTCTGCTTCATATCCGGTTCAAGCCCAAACACCTTTTACTCTTCTGTTTGATGCAAATTTACTTTTCGTTGTTTAATTTCTGCAAATCCACATCCCAATCCCCTTTACATTTCAAGCAATTTACATTCCTTGCACTTTAAGATTCCGCAATTTATATTTCTTGCACTTTAAGCTTCTGCCATTTAATTTCTTGTTCTTTAAGATTCAGCAATTTAATTTCCTGCTCTCTTTACTTTCATGCAATTTACATTCTGCAAATCACAAATCACCCAACCAACACTCAATTCGCTTGACTAAATCGACCACTAAACTAAAATTGCTCAATCCTTCAATCCCTGTGGGATCGACCTCACTCCCGTGAGTTTTTATTACTTGATGCGACCCGGTGCACTTGCCGGTTAGTTTTGGGTGTTTTTGGAGAAATTTATTTTTCCTCCAAAATAACTCATCAAGTTTTTGGCGCCGTTGCCGGGGATTGATTAGATCAACAATGATTAAGTGGGTGAGAAGTCTAGATCAAGCATTTTCTTTGTTTTTGTTCTCTGCTCTAAGTTGAAACCAAGGTGTTTGAGTTATTGCCTCACTAAGAAATTCATCTCTGAGATATGAATTTCAATTCTCCTTGGTGTTGTGTTTTACAAAATTCAAATGGAGTTCAACTCATCTTATGGTCAAACAAATTTTATGGGATATCACCCACCATCACCAATCTCTAATGGTGGTTGGGAATATCACCAACAAATTACAAATCCTGAGCACTCCAATTCATGGAGATTGGCTTCAGAGACACAAGATGAGCAAGAGAATCATATGGGATACCAACCACCACCACAAAATGATTCGTATCATTATCCTCATGGAAGATGGAAGCATCGCCAAAGAATGGAAAAGCATCCACCCTCACGTCCCAGTTTCTCATTTGAAAGTTCTTCATCACTTGATTATGCCTCAACACAAAGTTTCCTCCAAAATCCATACCAGTCATCCCATCGATCACACAACTCATTCCACACCCCTCAACACAACTTCACCACAACACATTCACTTCACCAAAATTATTCTCGACCTTCATCTCTTGAATTAAAAGATGAGGAATACCTTGAAGGCATTGAATTAACAGATGAGAAATACCGTGAAGGCATTGAAATACAGAGAAAACTAGTGGAATTTTACACAAAATCCCCATCTTGGGAAGAAACCATCCTCGAGCAGATAAATGGGTCCTTAGAGCAAACAAGGGGAAACTTAGAACCATCAACCAGTGAGGATGAAGACAAATTTGTGGGTGAGGAAGTGGAAAAGCAAGATAAGGAGGCCACTGCATCAAGTGAACTTTCAATGAAGAATGAGGTGGTTGAACCTGAAACTGCACTTGAGATGACAAGAGAACATGAAGACTCACAACTCTCACAAACCTCCCTGGACCAAAACGCCTCAACATTTGAATCCATGATTGAAAGGTATGACGAGGAGATGAAGAAATGTTGGGAAGATCGACAAACCTCCCCCATGATAGAGCGATTGAAACAAATGTTGGGTGTAAAAGAGGAAGTGGAGGAGCAAGAAAGTGAAGAAGTCATTCCAAACTCAAGTGAGGCAGAGAAGTACATAAAGGAGGAGTTCATGGAACCACCAATACAAAAGGCTCTGGATGAATACAAAACTCCAAAAATCACACAACCACCAAGACTTGGATTCAAAGAAGTGAAGGCAAATGACAAAAGCACCGAAAAGAGGATTGTGACCAAACTACCAAGGACAACATTCAAGAGAAGGTCAACCACAAGCAATCCAACCCCTAGACCAATAGCAGGCAAGCTCAATCAAGCCATGTACAACAAAAAGCTTGCTGAGAGGAAACCAAGACAGGGGGCAATAGCTGAATCTTCTCCTCTCTTGAAGTCATTCCTCTTAACAAATTGGAAGAAGAGGAAGAAAGTAAACAACATGTCAACAGTAGGTACAAATTCTCTTCTCTGCTTTGCTTTCGTTCTTTGTTTTGTTTCAAATTCAATAAATTGGCATATGGTTACATTCTAAGTTTGGTGTTGCCTTGCAACAAATTATTTTTTAATCTTTTTAGATGATTGCATCAAATCAAAAATGAAAGTGACACACCAAGATTCTAAGCTTGGTGTGCCACCTATTTTTCTATGCAAATCATTCAGCAACACCACTTGTCTGCATAACCATAATGTCTTTGCAGTGTTAATTTTCTTTTGGTTTGATATTTTGTTATTCTGTTTACTTTAGTTAATTCTTTGTTTTTAATGCTTTCATTTTAGTCTGCTTATTTGCTGTGTTTATTAATACATCACTAAGAGAGCTTTATTAATGATAGATTCTTGGCTTAGTGATCGTATTTAATAAAGAACAGTTTCATTTGCTTGGTTTTAATTCAAATAAATGGACATAGGATTGCATTTTAAGTTTGGTGTTGCTATGCAACACAATTTGCTTCAAATCTTTACTGGATACTTGCATTGATTCCAAGTGAAAGTGTCACATTAAGTTTGGTGTGCCACTTATTCTTTATGCAAAGTATTATGCTCACCTTCTTAAGCTTGCAATCACAATGTCTCTGTCTCTTGTGCCTTGATTATTATCTTTAATTTTGCTTGCTTGAAACACATGTACTACTAACATTTCTTGTGTAAGACATTCATGATCCATCTTAGCCCCATAGCCACGGTTCTAATAGTTGCTTGAGGATGAGCAAGCATTCTGAGTTTGGTATGGGAAGGAGGAGAATGGGAGGAAAATGACAACAATAGAGAAGATGAACTACAAGGTTGTAAAGTTCTTTTTCCTCTCATTTGTTTCAAGCACTATAAACTGCATGATTGTCTTTACCTTCTCTGTATGCATGTGTGTATGAAAAGGCATAGTTGATTTCTAAATTGCAACATGGTGCTATGTCATTATGATTACCAACTTGAGTTTTGTGAATTCAAAAGCAACAAGGTATCATGATCATAAACAAACAAGGCATTAAAGAAGATTTTAGCATGTGCATAAAAGTATTGGGAAGCTAGTATGTTTGATTGTTGCTTAATTGCATTAGATTTTATTTAATTGAAGTTTTCATCTAGCACGTTTTGTGGAATCTTTTAAAATCATGAAAACCTTGAAAGCAAATGCAAAATAAAGCAAGAAAAGAAAAAGGGAAAAAATGAGAAAGCTGAAGGCTCTGAGTACCAATGGCAATCTATTTGCTAAGTACTTGTGGTGTTTATGTATCAAGCCAAATGCTTGAAAACAAAACACTTAGAAGTCAAGGCTAGGCTCAAAGTGCAAAAGCACTCCCTCAAAGTTCAAGGCTCTGAAAAAAACTATGGAAAAAAACTATGGAAAAAAACCAGAGAAGCTTGCCAAAGATGAGGCCATTACGGCTCACCTCTAGGTGTCCTCCTCGGGATAACGTCATTTAAAGAACAAGAGTCAGCACAACGTAAAAAAAATAAAAAATAAAAAATAGAAAAACCTGAAAAAAAATGGAAAAAAGCCGGAAAA
>NC_142437.1:53162500-53165000 GCF_059453495.1 Arachis ipaensis | reverse complement strand
AAAAAAAAAAACTCGGATAAAAACCGGAGGAGCCTGCCGAAGATGAGGTCATTACGGCTCGCCTTTAGGTGTCCTCCTCAGGATAGCATCGTTTAAAAAACGAGAGTCAGCACAACGTATATATATATTAAAAAAAAAAAAACTGATAAAAAGCCGGAAAAAAACTGTGGAAAAAAACCGGAGGAGCCTGCCGAAGATGAGGCTATTACGGCTCGCCTTTAGGTGTCCTCCTCGGGATAATGTCATTTAAAGAACAAGAGTCAGCACAACGTTAATAAAAAAAAAAAACTCGGAAAAAAAAAACTCGGAAAAAAAAACTGTGGAAAAAACCGGAGGAGCTTGCCGAAGATGAGGCCATTACGGCTCCCCTTTAGGTGTCCTCCTCGGGATAACGTAATTTAAAGAACAAGAGTCAGCCCAACGTAAAAAAAAAATGAAAAAAAAACGGAAAAAAACTATTAAAAAAAAATCGGAGAAGCTTGCCAAAGATGAGGCCATTACGGCTCGCCTTTATGTGTCCTCCTCGGGATAACGTCATTTAAAGAACAAGAGTCAGCACAACGTTGAGAAAAAAAAAAAACTCGGATAAAAAATGGAAAAAAAAACTGTGGAAAAAAACCGGAGGAGCTTGGCGAAGATGAAGTCATTACGGCTCGCCTTTAGGTGTCCTCCTCAGGATAGCGTCGTTTAAAGAACGAGAGTCAGCACAACGTAAAAAAAAAAAAAAAAAAAAAACGTAAAATAGCCGGAAAAAAAACTGTGGAAAAAAACCGGAAGAGCTTGCCGAAGATGAGGCCATTACGGCTCGCCTTTAGGTTTCCTCCTCGGGATAACGTCATTTAAAGAACAAGAGTCAACACAACGTATAAAAAAAAAATAAAAAAAAAACTGGAAAAAAACTGGAGAAGCTTGCCAAAGATGAGGCCATTACGGCTCGCCTTTAGGTGTCCTCCTCGGGATAACGTCATTTAAAGAACAAGAGTCAGCACAATGTAAAAAAAAAATAAAAAAATAAAAAAATAAAAAAATAAAAATAAAACTGAAAAAAAAACTGAAAAAAAAACGTAAAAAAAATATGGAAAAAAAACCGAGAAGCTTGCCAAAGATGAGGCCATTACGGCTCGCCTTTAGGTGTCCTCCTCGGGATAACGTCATTTAAAGAACAAGAGTCAGCACAACGTATAAAAAAAAAAAAAATCTGGAAAAAAACCGGAGAAGCTTGCCAAAGATGAGGCCATTACGGCTCGCCTTTAGGTGTCCTCCTCGGGATAACGTCATTTAAAGAACAAGAGTCAGCACAACGTAAAAAAAAAAAAAAAAACGGAAAAAAGCCAGAAAAAACTGTGGAAAAATACCGGAGGAGCTTGCCGAAGATGAGGCCATTACGGCTCGCCTTTAGGTGTCCTCCTCGGGATAACGTCATTTAAAGAACAAGAGTCAGCACAACGTAAAAAAAAAAATTAAAAAAAATTAAAAAAACTAAAAAAAAAACTAAAAAAAAACGGAAAAAAACTATGGAAAAAAAACCGGAGAAGCTTGCCAAAGATGAGGCCATTACGGCTCGCCTTTAGGTGTCCTCCTCGGGATAACGTCATTTAAAGAACAAGAGTCAGCACAACGTTAATAAAAAAAAAAAACTCGGAAAAAAAAAACTCGGAAAAAAAACTGTGGAAAAAACCGGAGGAGCTTGCCGAAGATGAGGCCATTACGGCTCGCCTTTAGGTGTCCTCCTCGGGATAACGTAATTTAAAGAACAAGAGTCAGCACAACGTAAAAAAAAAAAAAAAAAAAAAAAAAAAAAAAAAGAAAACGGAAAAAGACTATGGAAAAAAAACCGTAGAAGCTTGCCAAAGATGAGGCCATTACGGCTCGCCTTTATGTCTCCTCCTCGGGATAACGTCATTTAAAGAACAAGAGTAAGCACAAAAAAAAAAAAAAAACTCGGATAAAAACCGGAAAAAAAAACTGTGGAAAAAAACCGTAGGAGCTTGCCGAAGATGAGGTCATTACGGCTCGCCTTTAGGTGTCCTCCTCAGGATAGCGTCGTTTAAAGAACGAGAGTCAGCACAACGTAAAAAAAAAAAAAAAAAAAAAAAAAAAAAAAAAAGGGAAAAAAGCCGGAAAAAAACTGTGGAAAAAAACCGGAGGAGCTTGCGGAAGATGAGGCCATTACGGCTCGCCTTTAGGTGTCCTCCTCGGGATAACGTCATTTAAAGAACAAGAGTCAGCACAACGTATAAAAAAAAAAACTGAAAAAAACGGAAAAAAACTATGGAAAAGAAACCGGAGAAGCTTGCCAAAGATGAGGCCATTACGGCTCGCCTTTAGGTGTCCTCCTCGGGATAACGTCATTTAAAGAACAAGATTCAGCACAACGTAAAAAAAAAAAAAAAAAAAAACGGAAAAAAGTCGGAAAAAAACTGTGGAAAAATACCGGAGGAGCTTGCCGAAGATGAGGCCATTACGGCTCGCCTTTAGGTGTCCTCCTCGGGATAACGTC
>NC_142437.1:53120000-53157500 GCF_059453495.1 Arachis ipaensis | reverse complement strand
ACGAGAGTCAGCACAACGTAAAAAAAAAAAAAAAAAAAAAAAAAAAAAAAAAAAAAAAAAAAAAAACTGAAAAAAAAAACTGAGAAAAAAAGGAAAAAAACTATGGAAAAAAAACAGGAGAAGCTTGCCAAAGATGAGGCCATTACGGCTCGCCTTTACGTGTCCTCCTCGGGATAACGTCATTTAAAGAACAAGAGTCAGCACAACGTAAAAAAAAAAAAAAAAAAAACTCGGATATAAACCGGAAAAAAAAAACTGTGGAAAAAAACCGGAGGAGCTTGCCGAAGATGAGGTCATTACGGCTCGCCTTTAGGTGTCCTCCTCAGGATAGCGTCGTTTAAAGAACGAGAGTCAGCACAACGTAAAAAAAAAAACGGAAAAAAACTGTGGAAAAAAACCGGAGGAGCTTGCCGAAGATGAGGCCATTACGGCTCGCCTTTAGGTGTCCTCCTCGGGATAACGTCATTTAAAGAACGAGAGTCAGCACAACGTAAAAAAAAAAAAAAATAATAAAACAGAAAAATAAAACGGAAAAAAACTATGGAAAAAAACCGAAGAAGCTTGCCGAAGATGAGGCCATTACGGCTGATGACAAGTCATCCTAGCCTATTTTAACTAGTCTTTTTCTTTTGTTTTCATTAGAATTATGCACTTTCTTGAGCTACAAGCAAGCTAATTGAGTAGATTTTCATGTTTCCCTTAATTGAATCAACCATGTATGAATTCATGCCATTTCATCAGGTTTTATGCTATATTTGTTGCATATTATGAAAGAATGAATATCTCATGGTTTTGAGCATAGCTTTGATGTGTTTGGTTGATTAATGATAGGTGAAGAAAGCTTGGAGAAAGGTTAAAGCAAGAAGGAATGGCTAGGAGTGAAGAGAGGACAATGGAATAAGTGAAACTGAACCAGGAAGCAAAAAGCTGGACCTAAAGTTAGCATCAAACTTTTGCACAAACTTTTGGTTGAAAAGTTAGCCCCAACGTTAGCCCCCTAACTTGGAGGCTAACGTTGGAACTTGAAAATTCTCCCCTGGGCTCCAAAAGTTTGCGCCAACGTTAGCCCCCTAACTTTGAGGCTAACGTTGACACATGAATTTCTCCCCTGGGCACCAAAAGTTTGCGCCAACGTTAGCCCCCTAACTTTGAGGCTAACGTTGGCATGAGAAACTCCTCCCTGGCCACCTAACGTTTGCGCCAACGTTAGACCCCTAACTTGGAGGCTAACGTTGGCACATGAAAATACAAGGGAGAGGAGCAAAAGTTTGCGCCAACGTTAGACCCCTAACTTGGAGGCTAACGTTGGCGCCATGAGTGCACTAGAAAGGGCCAACGTTGGAGCCAAAGTTAGACCCCTGACTTTGGCACCAACGTTGGTATCAGCAAATTGTGCTAGCTGATATGAAAAGTTGGAGCCAAAGTTAGACCCCTAACTTTGGCTCAAACTTTTACTCCAACTTTTGCAAAACTCCAACCCGGTTCAATTGGTTCACTTTGGTTCTTCTTCAAACTTCAAGAGCAATCAACCAAGGCCTCTTTCAACCCAATTCCACCAAGAGCAAAGGCCCAACTCAAGGCTTGAAGATCATTGGAAGAAAGTGTATAAATAGGATAGAATTCAAGTCATAAAAGAGCTTTTTGGCCGGAAGAGTTTTTCTTTTGAATTTTCATAGCTTTTGGCATAGAGTGATCTTTAATTTCTTTGTTTTCATTGCTTTTAATTTCAATTACACTTGTCTTGGATCTTGGATTGGAGAATTGAAGAAATTCTGTTTCAATCTCAATCTTGGATCTCTCTGTTTCTTTACTGTTAATTGAATTTCATTTCCGGTTAATTGCTCTTCATCTATTCTCTTTACAATTTACAATTCCCTTGCAATTGTTCTTATTGGATCTAGGAAGGCATTGAGATCTAGACTTAGTTTTCTAGTCTCTGGGTCCTGAGATCCAAATCTCCAATTTACATTTTGTTTCTTGCTTTCCATGTTTATTTACTTTTCTGCTATAAGATCCGATTCAATCCCAATTCCCTTTTTCTCTTCTGTTTGATGCAATTTAACTTTTCGTTGTTTAATTTCTGCAAATCCAAATCCCAATCCCCTTTACAATTCAAGTCATTTACATTCCTTGCACTTTAAGATTCCGCAATTTACATTTCTTGCACTCTAAGTTTCTGCCATTTAATTTCTTGTTCTTTAAGATTCAGCAATTTAATTTCCTGCTCTCTTTAATTCCATGCAATTTAAATTCTGCAAAGCACCAATCAATCAACCAAATCTTGATTCGCTTGACTAAATCAACCACTAAACTAAAATTGCTCAATCCTTCAATCCCTGTGGGATCGACCTCACTCCCGTGAGTTTTTATTACTTGATGCGACCCGGTACACTTGCCGGTTGGATTTGTGTGTTTTGGGAGAAATTAATTTTTCAACAAAATACTCATCAAGTTTTTGGCGCCGTTGCCGGGGATTGATTAGATTGACAATGATTAAGTGAGGTGGTGATCTAGATCTAGCATTTTTATTTTCTGTTCCTTTAACTTTTGACTAACACGCTAACTGTTTGAATTTTTACCTAAGCTAACTAATATTTCACTTCAGCCATGGATTGAAGTGTTATCGTTTTTCTGGTATTGTGTGATTCTTGTGTTTTGCTTGTATGTCAGATACAAGAAGAGAGATCCCTACCTTTCATGAAACTGACGAAAGAATCTTCCGAAGGCTAAGAAGAGAAGCAAGAGAAAAAAAATGTTGCTGGAGAGGAAGAATCAGATGAAGAATATCACGAATTGGAGGAACACTCAACAAATCCAACAAATCCACCAGTGAGAATGGCTAACAACAATGGTCAACCCCAGAGGAGAGTCTTGGCTTCATATACATTTGCTAATCCAAGGCATTGTGGGAGTAGCATCCTTACCCCAAATGTCGATGCAAATAACTTTGAATTGAAGCCCCAACTCATCACCTTGGTGCAGAACAACTGTTCTTATGGAGGAGGCCCCTTGGAAGATCCAAACCAGCACCTATCCACCTTCCTGAGGATATGTAACACAGTGAAGACCAATGGTGTACATCCTGATAGTTATAAATTGTTGTTGTTTCCATTTTCCCTGAGGGACAAGGCCGCACAATGGCTTGAAACTTTTCCCCAAGGAAGCATCACTAGTTGGGATGACTTGATAACTAAATTTCTAGCCAAATTCTATCCACCTCAAAGAGTCATCAGGCTGAAGACTGAGGTGCAAACATTCACGCAATTGGATGCTGAAAATCTGTATGAAGCATGGGAAAGATACAAGGCTCTGCTGAGGAAATGTCCACCAGAAATGTTCACTGAGTGGGACAAGCTACAGAACTTCTATGAAGGACTCACTCTAAAGGCTCAAGAATCACTTGACCACTCAGCTGGAGGATCATTGCAACTGATGAAAACAGCAGAAGAAGCTAAAAATCTTATTGACATGGTGGCTAACAACCAATATTTCTTTGGCCATCAGAGACAACGCCAACCATCACTAAGGAAAGGAGTGTTAGAAATGGAAGGGGTTGACATCCTCCTAGCTCAAAACAAGATAATGCAGGAGCAGATTCAACAACAATTTGAGCAGATGGCTAAAAAGATTGATAGCTTGCAAGTTGCAACAGTGAATACAAGCCAACCATCAACCAAATGGGGGGCAAAATGAAGAAAACCAAGAAGATCAGCAGCAGGAGCAACCTAATGACAAGTCATCCTAGCCTATTTTAACTAGTCTTTTTCTTTTGTTTTCATTAGAATTATGCACTTTCTTGAGCTACAAGCAAGCTAATTGAGTAGATTTTCATGTTTCCCTTGATTGAACCAACCATATATGAATTCATGCCATTTCATGAGGTTTTATGCTATATTTGCATATTATAAAAGAATGAATATCTCATGATTTTGAGCATAGCTTTGATGAGTTTGGTTGATTAATGATAGGTGAAGAAAGCTTGGAGAAAGGTTAAAGCAAGAAGGAATGGCTAGGAGTGAAGAGAGGACAATGGAATAAGTGAAATTGAACCAGGAAGCAAGAAGCTGGACCTAAAGTTAGCATCAAACTTTTGCACAAACTTTTGGTTGAAAAGTTAGCCCCAACGTTAGCCCCCTAACTTGGAGGCTAACGTTGGAACTTGAAAATTCTCCCCTGGGCTCCAAAAGTTTGCGCCAACGTTAGCCCCCTAACTTTGAGGCTAACGTTGGCACATGAATTTCTCCCCTGGGCACCAAAAGTTTGCGCCAACGTTAGCCCCCTAACTTTGAGGCCAACGTGGCACATGAATTCCTCCCTGGCCATCCAACGTTTGCGCCAACGTTAGCCCCCTAACTTGGAGGCTAACGTTGGCACATGAAAATTCAATGGGGAAGGAGCAAAAGTTTGCGCCAACGTTAGCCCCCTAACTTGGTGGCTAAC
The DNA here is from genome assembly GCF_059453495.1 of Arachis ipaensis. NCBI lineage: Eukaryota > Viridiplantae > Streptophyta > Magnoliopsida > Fabales > Fabaceae > Arachis > Arachis ipaensis. The sequence goes on along the minus strand of NC_142437.1, from coordinate 53,153,060 downwards.
GTTGGCGCCACAAGCACACTAGGAAAGGCCAACGTTAGGGTCAAAGTTAGACCCCTAACGTTGGCACCAACGTTGATATCAGCAAATTGTGCTAGCTGATATGAAAAGTTGGAGCCAAAGTTAGACCCCTAACTTTGGCTCAAACTTTTGGTCCAACTTTTGCTAACCTCAAAACCGGTTCAATTGGTTCACTTCGGTTCTTCTCCAAACTTCAAGAGCAATCAACCAAGGCCTCTTTCAACCCAATTCCACCAAGAGCAAAGGCCCAACTCAAGGCTTGAAGATCATTTGAAGAAAGTGTATAAATAGGATAGAATTCAAGTTCTTCGGAGAGCTTTCTTTTGGAATTTTCATAATAGTTTTCGGAGAGCTTTTAATATTGAGTGTTCTTTAATTTCTTTGTCTTGGGGAAGGAGAATTCACTTCTCTTCCTCTTAGTTTTATTGCTTTCAATTTCAATTACACTTGTCTTGGATCTTGGATTGGAGAATTGAAGAAATTCTGTTTCAATCTCAATCTTGGATCTCTCTGTTTCTTTATTGTTAATTGAATTTCATTTCCGGTTAATTGCTCTTCATCTATTCTCTTTGCAATTTACAATTCCCTTGCAATTGTTCTTATTGGATCTAGGAAGGCATTAAGATCTAGACTTAGTTTTCTAGTCTCTGGGTCCTGAGATCCAAATCTCCAATTTACATTCTGTTTCTTGCTTTCCATGTTCATTTACTTTTCTGCTATAAGATCCGATCCAATCCCAATTCCCTTTTACTCTTCTGTTTGATGCAATTTAACTTTTCCTTGTTTAATTTCTGCAAATCCACGTCCCAATCCCCTTTACATTTCAAGCAATTTACATTCCTTGCACTTTAAGATTCCGCAATTTATATTTCTTGCACTCTAAGTTTTTGCCATTTAATTTCTTGCTCTTTAAGTTTCAGCAATTTATTTCTTGTTCTCTTTACTTCAATGAAATTTAATTCTGCAAGTCACAAAACCATCAACCAAATCTTGATTCGCTTGACTAAATCAACCACTAAACTAAAATTGCTCAATCCTTCAATCCCTGTGGGATCGACCTCACTCCCGTGAATTTTTATTACTTGATGCGACCCGGTACACTTGCCGGTTGGATTTGCGTGTTTTGGGAGAAATTAATTTTTCACCAAAATACTCATCAAGTTTTTGGCGCCGTTGCCGGGAATTGATTAGATTGACAATGATTAAGTGAGGTGGTGATCTAGATCAAGCACTTTTTCTTTAATTTTGATTAACCCACTAACTGTTTGATTTTTTGCTTAAACTAACTAACACTTCAATCTGGCAGTAAATTGAAGTGTCACTGATTTTGTGCATTTCTCATGCTCTGCTTGTATGTCAGGTACAAGAAGAACCATACCTAATTTTCATGAACAAGACGAAAGAACTCTCAGGAGGTTAAGAAGAGCTGAAAGAGGGAAAAATATTGTTGGAGAAGAGGAATCAGACGAAGAATTCCAAGAGATGGAGGAACATTTAACCAATCCACTAGGTGGAGAAGACAACAACAATGGCAACCCACCCCAGAGGAGAGTTTTGGCTTCCTATACCTTTGCAAATCCTAGACATTGTGGGAGCAGCATCTTGGCTCCAAATGTCAATGCCAACAATTTTGAACTCAAGCCACAACTCATCACTTTGGTTCAGAACAATTGCTCTTTTGGTGGAGGACCACTTGAGGACCCACACCAACATTTATCCACTTTCTTGAGGATATGCAACACTGTCAAAACTAATGGAGTGCCCCCTGACAGTTACAAACTGATGCTATTCCCATTTTCTCTCAGGGACAAGGCCACTCAATGGTTGGAATCGTTTCCAAGGGACAGCATTAACAACTGGGATGATTTGGTAACTAAGTTTCTTGCCAAATTTTATCCACCTCAGAGGATTATAAGGTTAAAGGCTGAGGTACAAACATTTACACAAATGGAGGCCGAACCCATCTATGAGGCATGAGAGAGGTACAAGGCTCTGATTAGGAAATGTCCCCCTGCCATGTTTAATGAGTGGGAGAAGCTTCAAAACTTCTATGAAGGCTTAACACTAAAATCCCAGGAAGCTTTGGATCATTCAGCTGGAGGTTCCTTGTAACTCATGAAAACTGCAGAAGAAGCTCAAGAACTCATTGATATGGTGTCCAACAACCAATATTTCTTTGCTCATCAAAGAGGCCGCCAACCATCACAAAGGAGAGGAGTAATGGAGCTAGAAGGAGTGGATTCAATCCTGGCTCAAAACAAGATGATGCAGCAGTAAATTCAACAACAATTTGAGCAAATGGCCAAGAGGATTGATAGTCTCCAAGTTGCAGCAGTTAACACCAGCCAACCATCAACCACATGGGGACAGAGTGAAGAAACTCAAGAAGAACAACAACAAGAGCAAGTACAATATATGCACAACCAAGGACCAAATGAAGTGTATGGTGATACATACAATCCATCCTGGAAAAACCACCCAAACCTCAGATGGGGAGATAACCATACCCAAAACCAACAAACATGGCAGAGGAACTCAAACCAATACAACCCAAGAAGCAACCAAAACCACAACCAGCAGCAAACTAACTAAAACCCCTACAGAAAACCTCAAAACAACTACCCCAACCTCAACCAATACCAATCTAATAACCAACCCACCAACCAAAATGCCTACCATCCACCACCCACATCTCATAACCCACCTCAAGTATCACCTGAAGCCCAAAGAATCACTCACTTGGAGGCCATGATAGACAAAATGTTGAAACACCAAGAAATGGTAACCAAGAATCAGGAAGCCTCCCTGAAGAGCCTAGAGAGACAGATGGGGCAACTCTCCAAGCAAGTATCTGTTGAGAGACCTTCTAACTCACTGCCCAGTGACACAATTCCAAATCCCAAGGAGGAATGCAAGGCAATACAATTAAGGAGTGGGAGAACATTGATAAGCAACAATGACACTACAAGGAAGCAAGCAGAGAACATCAAGGAGCCAACGGAGGATGAGAATCAAACAAAGGCAGATGAAGCTAAGGAGCAAGTTGTGATGCCAAACAAAGGCACTGAGAACCTTAAAGAGAAAGATAACCAGCCACATAGCTCAAAGGAAGTAGCTCAGGGGCAGCAGCAAATAGGAAAGAGCATCACACCTCCACTGCCATATCCCCAGAGGTTCAACAAAGAGGTTAAAGACCAGCATTTTCACAAATTCCTTGAGATTTTTAAGAAGCTGGAAATCAATATTCCCTTGGCTGAAGCACTTGAGCAAATGCCTCTATATTCCAAATTTCTGAAGGATCTTATCAACAAGAAAAGAAGCTGGGATGAGAAAGAAACCATAATAATTACTGAGGAATGCAGGGCCTTGATTCAAAAGGGGCTTCCTCCCAAGCTTGAGGACCCAGGGAGCTTCCTGTTACCTTGCACCATTGGGGAATTGACCATCACTAAAGCAATGTGCGATCTCGGAGCAAGTATTAACTTAATACCATCCTCCTTGGTGAAAAAGCTGCATATAGAGGAGGTCAAACCAGTACAAATGTCTCTGGAACTGGTAGACAAGTCAATGGTATACCCCAGGGGTGTAATTGAAAATCTTTTGGTCAAGGTGGACAGTTTTATATACCCTGCTGATTTTGTGGTTCTAGAATCAAACGATGATGATGGTGACTCTGTTATACTGGGAAGGCCATTCTTGGCCACTGCTAGAGCTATCATAGACGTAGAGGAAGGGGAATTAACTCTAAGGATGCATGACCAGAGTGTCACTCTGAAGGTATTACCAGAGGCACAATGTAGCAAGGAGAAGAAAGAATATATAAAAAATGACCAGGAAAGTCACAGTAACATCCCAATGCTAAGGATTGTGCAGACTGATGAAAAAGCCCAAGAGGGTATTAGAGTATTAGCCACTGAAAAGAGAGGCCCTCAAGGAAAGCCTATGGCCAGAAAAGAAAGATCAACAAAAGGAAAGATGAAACGCAGAAACAAAGCAAAAAGGGGCTGGAAGAATAGAAAGATTCCAACAGAGGGGCTTTCCAAAGGTGACAAAGTGCAACTGATATATCAACAGCTGGGGGCAAATCAACAAACCGAGGATTACTACACTGTCAGCAACATACTATCATTAGAGCATGCTGAAATTGAACACCAGAAAACAAAGAAGAGGATCACGGTCAGAGGAGACAAATTGAGGCCCTACAAGCACCAACCACCATAAAAGAAAGCCTCAATGTCAAGCTAATGACAATAAAAGAGCGCTCCATGGGAGGCAACCCATGCTTTAAGATTCATGTCATTTTAAATTCAATAAGTTATGATCAATTGAGCATGAATTCTTTTCTCTTTTCATGAACATGTCCATTGACTGCATGCACTATTTTGAAACATATGCTAAGTTTGGTGTGCCTTCAAGCACACTAAACCAATGTTACAAATAATCCCATTTTGCATGTTTGGAGCATCTTGACAAAGCATATGGCCGAACACTAAGTTTGGTGTCCACATAGCTTCATGAAAAGTAGAAACTCATGCATCAATGATCATACAATTGTTGTTTTTTTTTTAAATCTTATAAATGAAAAAAAATTCTTTTCCGGTAATGGAGGATTTGATTGTGATGTACCCTTTGTCAAGAAACAAGTTTGGTGTTCACCAAACCTTGATGCACCGATTTAGGGATACAATTGATCCTTCATGAAAAAAAAAAAAGAAAAGAGAAAAAGAAAGTATGATGAAAACAATTCTTATGAACATTTAATATTTGAATCTCACTAATTGGAGGAAGATACTCATTTTCTTTATATATGACCAAACACTAAGTTTGGTGTCCTCCAAAGAGAGTGTCACGGTTCAAATAAGATAAGAATTGATGGTTCACATAGTATTACTAAAAAGAACACTCTTGCTACGGTTGGATAAGACTAATGTATGTTGTCTTGTTGTGATGACTAGGAGGTCAAAGAATCTTCAATGAAAAAGACAAGACAAAGGAAAGTATAGCATAAGGACAAAATCCCATCACATGCTTCAAGAAAGAAATCTGCCACTCCTTGAGAATGATCACGGCAAAGGCAAGGGAAGGAGCAAACTTTGTCTTCATTCATCCATACATGCATGCCTTTGATCTCCATAAGTCTAATTGCATCCCAACCCTTCATTGCTCATTTAAAAGCATACCACCTTCAAGCCATGCACATGACCGAATCACTCCTCAACATAACAAGCTTTGTGCAACCTTTCTCTTACTTTAAACTCCAACCACTTAAACTTCTCTTCATAATTTCTTGTCATAGCAAGTCCGGTCCTAATTTCTTTTTCCTCCAAACACACATCAAACTCTCCAACATTCTTCACATTCCCTCTCAACCAACCAAGTGATCATGGCATCCTCCTCAAGAACCAAACGACGAAAAGGAATAGATCCAATAGTGGAGGAAGAAACACATGAATATGACCAACGGAGGTTCAAGTCTTGGTTTCATCAAATGCAAATTCAATGGATGAACGAGAAAAGAATCTATCCTGAAATTCCATTCATGTTGCCGGATGATGGATGTCAAGAAATGAAGAACAAAATCCGGAAGAGGAGATGGGAGGAACTTATATCACCAGCCACCCGAATTAATACCAATATCATAAGAGAGTTCTATGCAAATGTCCCAAGGCTTGACATGCGTAAGCCCCCAACGTACAAGAGCTATGTGCGGGGGGTGGAAGTAGACTTTAGCTCGGACGCAATCAAGAAAGTCTTGAAACTAAAGTCAGTCCGCTTTGATGAACCGGGATACCAACAAAGATTGAATGAAGATCAGGATTATGAGGAGATTGCGAGAGACATTTGTTTTGAGAACTCAGAATGGGAAGGAGATAACAAGAACAGATACAAGTTCCTGAAGAGATGTAACCTCACTCCGGAAGCAAAAGGATGGTATGAGTTGATGAAAAGGTCAATTCTGGGCACAGTGAACACCTCAGAAGTTAACAGGGAGAGAGCCGTGATGTTGCATGATGCGATATTTTGGAGGAAAAATAAATTTCTCCCAAAATACCCAAAACTAACCGGCAAGTGCACCGGGTCATATCAAGTAATAAAAACTCACGGGAGTGAGGTCGATCCCACAGGGATTGAAGGATTGAGCAATTTTAGTTTAGTGGTTGATTTAGTCAAGCGAATCAAGATTTGGTAGATGGTTTTGTGACTTGCAGAATTAAATTGCATTGAAGTAAAGAGAACAAGAAATAAATTGCTGAAACGTAAAGAACAAGAAATTAAATGGCGGAAGCTTAGAGTGCAAGAAATGTAAATTGCGGAATCTTAAAGCGCAAGGAATGTAAATTGCTTGAAATGTAAAGGAGATTGGGATGTGGATTTGCAGAAATTAAACAAGGAAAAATTAAATTGCATCAAACAGAAGAGGGAAAGGGAATTGGGATTGAACCGGATATGAAGCAGAAAAGTAAATGAACATAGAAAGCAGTAAACAGAGAAGTGAAATGGGAAATTTAGATCTCAGGACCCAGAGACTAGAAAACCAAGTCTAGATCTCAATGCCTTCCTAGATCCAACAAGAACAATTGAAAGGGAATTGTAAATTGCAAAGAGAATAGATGAAGAACAATTAACCGGAAATGAAATTCAATTGACAGTAAAGAAACAGAGAGATCCAAGATTGAGATTGAAACAGAATTTCTTCAATCCTCCAATCCAAGATCCAAGACAAGTGTAAAATAAAATTGAAAGCAATGGAAACAAAGAAATTAAAGTTCACTCAATAACAAAAGCTCTCCGAAAACTATTATGAAAATTCCAAAAGGAAAGCTCCCCGAAGAACTTGAATTCTATCCTATTTATACACTTTCTTCAAATGATCTTCAAGCCTTGAGTTGGGCCTTTGCTCTTGGTGGAATTGGGTTGAAAGAGGCCTTGGTTGATTGCTCTTGAAGTTTGAAGAAGAACCGAAGTGAACCAATTGAACCGGTTTTGAGGTTGGCAAAAGTTGGACCAAAAGTTTGAGCCAAAGTTAGGGGTCTAACTTTGGCTCCAACTTTTCATATCAGCTAGCATATTTTTCTGGTATGAACGTTGGTGCCAACGTTAGGGGTCTAACTTTGACCCTAACGTTGGCAATGCCTTGTGTGCTAGTGGCGCCAACGTTAGCCACCAAGTTAGGGGGCTAACGTTGGCGCAAACTTTTGCTCCTTCCCCATTGTAATTCATGTGCCAACGTTAGCCTCCAAGTTAGGGGGCTAACGTTGGCGCAAACGTTGGATGGCCAGGGAGGAATTCATGTGCCAACGTTAGCCTCAAAGTTAGGGGGCTAACGTTGGCGCAAACTTTTGGTGCCCAGGGGAGAAATCCATGTGCCAACGTTAGCCTCAAAGTTAGGGGGCTAACGTTGGCGCAAACTTTTGAAGCCCAGGGGAGAATTTTCAAGTTCCAACGTTAGCCTCCAAGTTAGGGGGCTAACGTTGGGGCTAAATTTTCAACCAAAAGTTTGTGCAAAAGTTTGATGCTAACTTTAGGTCCAGCTTCTTGCTTCCTGGTTCAATTTCACTTATTCCATTGTCCTCTCTTCACTCCTAGCCATTCCTTCTTGCTTCACCCTTTCTCCAAGCTTTCTTCACCTATCATTAATCAACCAAACTCATCAAAGCTATGCTCAAAATCATGAGGTATTCAATCTTTCATAATATGCAACAAATATAGCATAAAACCTCATGAAATGGCATGAATTCATATATGGTTGGTTCAATCAAGGGAAACATGAAAATCTACTCAATTAGCTTGCTTGTAGCTCAAGAAAGTGCATAATTCTAAACAAAACAAAAGAAAAAGACTAGCTAAAATAGGCTAGGATGACTTGTCATCACAACACCAAACTTAAAGCTTGCTTGTCCCCAAGCAAGAAAAGATTTATTGAGAAGAAAGAATGAAATGGAAGAGGATGTTCATGCTAGCAGAGTATTATTGATAGTTCATGGGGTTTTGTGTGGATATGCAAATACTCACTTCTTATTGACTCCTAGGCCTAGAAAGTCTCCTTCAAGCTTCAAGTGACACACTGCTATGACTTCTCATTATTCCTTTATCCTTGGCTATTACTTTGTTCATAAGCTTTATTTGAGTGTCATGTGTAGCAAGTCCATTTTCTTTTCTTTATACTTGACACATTATTCACCATAGACACTTGGCTCACATTCCTTCTTAAAACATTGATGCCCAGCACCTCTTTGGGTTAATAAATGCCTTGTAGTTAGGTTGCTCTTGATAGTGGACTTTCAGCTGATGATCCCGGATTAGTTAACCCAAGTCACCGAGTGTTGAGGCACTCCTAAGAGCTTACTAATCCAAGCAGATCCTAGTACAAAGACATCACAGGCATATATTTCAAAGTTCAAGCTATTGGTGTCCAGCTTTGTTTCTTTTTGTTTTTCTTTTGTTCTGCCACTTTTTGGCTATCTTTTTTTTTTCCTTCTTTTTGTTTTTCTTTCTAACCAAGGAATTTAATTCAATTGAGATTCATAGACAGTAAGCCACTCTTTACTTAGAAGGAGATATCCTGGCTCTTTATTCACTAAAAGTGAGCTAATATACAATCACACACATACCACCACTTACTTTTATTCTACTTCTATCTGACAGAGACTATCTTGCTTCACATTCAAACTGTTCTTTTATTGAATTAAAAGTGCAGGGGACAAACATGCTTTTTGTCAAGTGAAAATAAACACACAAGCACACACATAAACTAGCCTACTTATTTTAAAGGAAGTTTGAATCTGTTTGAACTAAATGAACACTTTATCAAGACATCAATCAAAAATATTTCCCAACAGTAAAGGTTAAGTATAGATACAACCTATTGGTTTGCATTTCTTTTGTTCTTCTTTCTGTTGTGCCCCTTTTTGAGTCTTTATGCATGGGACCTTCAATTGGTGGTTAATTCCCACTTAATTCCTTGCTACTTCTTCTGATTCAACAGGTTAACTCTGGGCAAACTTTTGTGTCCTTGCTAAAGGTTAAGATATTGGGACTAAACAAAAATAGTTAAGTTGTTGAATAATCTTTGATTGCTTGGAACTAGCAATGTGCAGGAAGTTAGAATGAAGTTTTGGTGGAACACCAAACTTAGCATCTTGCATTCTCCCTTCGATTGTTTTTGGTGTGCAACACCAAACTTAGCTTCTTGCAATACATAGCGGTTATCCAACACTCTTATTGAAAAAGTTATGAAAAGAAAACTACCTCCGGTTGGGTTGCCTCCCAACAAGCGCTCTTTTATTATCACTAGCTTGACATCTTTCAATTCTTTTTAAGAGGGCTGGAGGTGTTGAACCTCTTTTTCCTTATCCAATTGTCCTCCCAAATACAGCTTTGCTCTGTGACCATTTGTTGTGAATTGATTCTTTGTTACCTCATCTAGCAGTTCAATACTCCCATAGGGAAAAACCTTTGTCACCAAGTATGGGCCAGTCCATTTAGACTTCAGTTTGCCAGGGAAAATTTTAAGCCTCGAATTATACAGGAGCACTTGCTGTCCTGGCGTGAATTCCTTCTTTGTGATCTTCTTGTCATGCCACTTCTTAGCTTTCTCCTTGTATATCTTCGCACTTTCATAAGTCTCTAGTCTAAATTCATCCAACTCATTTAGTTGTAACAACCTTTTTTCTCCTGCAGCTTGGGGATCAAGGTTGAGGAGTTTAGTGGCCCAAAAAGCTCTGTGTTCAAGCTCTACAGGGAGGTGGCATGATTTGCCATACAATAGCTGAAAGGGTGACTTGCCAATAGGAGTTTTAAAAGCTGTCCTATAAGCCCACAATGCATCCTCTAGCTTTCTAGCCCAATCTTTTCTTGTGATTCCCACTGTTTTCTCTAGGATCTTCTTTAATTCTCTATTTGCAAGTTCAGCTTGGCCATTAGTCTGAGGATGGTAAGGTGTGGCTACTTTGTGAATTACTCCATATTTGTGAAGGAGTTTCTCCATTTGTTTGTTGCAAAAGTGACTACCACCATCACTAATAAGACCTTTGGGCACTCCATACCTAGTGAAGATGTGCTTTTTAAGGAATTAGAGGACGATCTGTGCATCACAGGTGGTTGTGGCTATGGCTTCCACCCACTTTGAGACATACTCCACTGCTACCAGGATGTATCTAAAAGAATAGGAAGGAGGAAAAGGCCCCATGAAATCAATTCCCCATATATCGAACAATTCTAATTCTAAGATAAAGTTTTGAGGCATCTCATTCCTTCTTGTTAATCCTCCTGCTTTCTGGCATTCATTACATTGGTGTACATATTCTCTAGCATCCTTGAAGATAGTTGGCCAATAGAAGCCACTCTGCAGTATTTTTGCGGCTGTTTTTTCTGGGCCAAAGTGTCCACCATAAGCTGACCCATGACAATGCCACAAGATGTCCCTCACTTCACTTTCAGGAATACACCTTCTGATCACTCCATCAGAGCATCTCTTGAATAAGAAGGGTTCATCCCATGAAAATTTCCTTGCTTCGTTGATCAACTTTTTCACTTGTTGCTTAGAGAATTCTTGCGGTATCTTCCTTCCCACTTTGTAATTTGCTATGTCAGCAAACCAAGGTGCTTGCTGGATCTGCAGAAGGTGCTCATCTGGGAAGCTTTCATTTATGGGCTGGGATGCTTTTTGACTTGTTTCATGTGGTAGCCTTGACAGATGATCAGCGACCTGATTTTCAGTGCCCTTCCTATCTCTTATCTCAATGTCAAATTCTTGTAGGAGCAGTATCCACCTGATGAGTCTTGGTTTAGCATCCTGTTTTGACATCAAATACTTAAGTGCAGCATGATCAGTGTAAACCACAACTTTTGATCCTATCAGATATGATCTAAACTTATCAAATGCATAGACTACAGCTAGCAACTCTTTTTCTGTTGTAGTGTAATTTCTTTGGGCCTCATTCAACACTTTACTTGCATAATATATGACATGATGCAAATTTCCCTTCTTTTGCCCAAGTACAGCACCAATTGCAATGTCACTTGCATCACACATGAGTTCAAAAGGTAATTCCCAATCTGGAGGTGTGATGATTGGTGCTGTTGTGAGTTTATTTTTTAAAGTTTCAAATGCATGCTGGCAGTTTTCATCAAAAACAAAAGGGTTATCAAGCATTAACAGATTACTTAAAGGTTTGGCTATTTTTAAAAAGTCCTTGATAAACCTTCTGTAAAATCCGGCATGCCCCAAGAAACTTCTAACAGATTTCACATTAATTGGTGGAGGGAGTTTTTCTATAATCTCAACCTTTGCTTTATCAACCTCTATCCCTTTTCTTGAAACTTTATGGCCAAGAACAATCCCTTCGGGTACCATGAAATGGCATTTCTCCCAGTTTAAAACCAAATTAGTTTCTTGGCACCATTTCAAGACAAGAGTTAAATGGTTTAGGCAAGCATTGAAATTATCACCAAAAACAGAGAAGTCATTCATGAAGACTTCTAAAAATTTTTCGACCATATCAGAAAAAATGGAGAGCATACACCTTTGAAATGTGGCAGGGGCGTTGCAGAGCCCAAAAGGCATCCTCCTATATGCAAAAACTCCAAATGGACATGTAAAGGCAGTTTTCTCTTGGTCCTTGGGGTCCACCACGATTTGATTATACCCAGAATATCCGTCCAAAAAGCAGTAATAGGCATGGCCGGCTAACCTTTCCAGCATCTGATCAATGAATGGGAGAGGAAAATGATCCTTCCTGGTGGCATCATTCAATCTTCTATAGTCTATGCACATCCTCCACCCAGTCACTGTTCTAGTAGGGATCAACTCATTCTTCTCATTAGTGATGACCGTCATCCCTCCCTTCTTTGGCACAACTTGAACCGGACTTACCCATGGGCTGTCAAATATTGGGAAGATTATCCCTGCATTCCACAACTTCATTACTTCCTTCTGGACAACTTCCTTTATTGTAGGATTTAGCCTTCTTTGCGGTTGAACCACTGGTTTGGAATTATCTTCCAAGAGGATCTTATGCATACATACTGCAGGGCTGATTCCCTTCAGGTCATCAATGGTCCATCCTAAAGCATCCTTATGAGCTTTGAGTACGTCGAGAAGTTCTCCTTCTTCCTTCTTTGTCAGGGATGAATTAATGATTACTGGGAAGCTCTCCGATGTGCCAAGGAATGCATATTTGAGATGGGTGGGTAAAGGTTTCAGTTCTTGTTTTCGCACATCTTCATTGCTATCTTGTCTTTCATCTTGCTCAGTGAAGGTCTCAGCCACTTGTTCCTCTGTTGCCCCTTGATTTCCTTCTTGCTCTTGAAAATTTTCTTCCACCGTTTCTTCCACCAAACTGTCTATCATATCCACTCTTACGTAATCCTCTTGCTCAGGAGCGTTTTGCATTGATTTGAACACATTTATGATCATTTGTTCATTATGGACCCTGAAGGTCATTTCTCCTTTTTCTACATCAATGATGGCCCTTGTTGTGTGTAGAAATGGCCTTCCCAGAATGATTGAGTCGTTTCCTTCTTCTTCAGTGTCCAAAATTACAAAGTCTGCTGGGAAAATAAACTCTCCAACCTTCACCAACAGATTCTCCACAATTTCATTGGGTGTCTTGATTGATCTGTCAGCCATGATTAGTGACATCCTGGTGGGTTTAAGTTCTTCTATGGCAAGTTTTCTCATCATTGAGAGAGGCATTAAATTGATACTGGCACCCAGGTCACAGAGAGCCTTGTTGAGAATTATCTTGCCAATAGTGCATGAGACTACAAAGCTTCCCGGATCCTTAAGTTTTGGTGGAATACCCCGTTGAATCACAGCACTGCATTCCTCGGTGAGTAATATGGTTTCCCTTTCAAGCCAACTTCTTTTCTTGTTGATAAGATCCTTCAGAAACTTGGAATATAGAGGCATTTGCTCAAGTGCTTCAGCCAAGGGAATATTGATTTCCAACTTTTTGAAAATCTCAAGGAATTTGTGAAAATGCTGGTCTTTAACCTCTTTGTTGAACCTCTGGGGATATGGTAGTGGAGGTGTGATGCTCTTTCCTATTTGCTGCTGCCCCTGAGCTACTTCCTTTGAGCTATGTGGCTGGTTGTCCTTTTCTTTGGGTTTCTCAGTGCCTTTGTTTGGCATCACAACTTGCTTATTAGCCTCATCTACCTTTGTTTGATTCCCATCCTCCATTGGTTCTTTGGTGTTCTCTGCTTGCTTCCTTGTAGTGTCATTGTTGCTTATCAATGTTCTCCCACTCCTTAATTGTATTGCCTTGCATTCTTCCTTGGGATTTGGAATTGTGTCACTGGGCAGTGAGTTTGAAGGTCTCTCAATAGATACTTGCTTGGAGAGTTGCCCCATCTGTCTCTCTAGGCTCTTCAGGGAGGCTTCCTGATTCTTGGCTACCATTTCCTGGTGTTTCAGCATTTTGTCTATCATGGCCTCCAAGTGAGTGATTCTTTGGGCTTCAGGTGATATTTGAGGTGGGTTATGAGATGTGGGTGGTGGATGGTAGGCATTTTGGTTGGTTGGTTGGTTATTAGATTGGTATTGGTTGATGTTGGGGTAGTTGTTTTGAGGTTTTCTGTAGGGATTTTGGCTAGTCTGCTGCTGGTTGTGATTTTGGTTGCTTCTTGGGTTGTGTTGGTTTGAGTTCCTCTGCCATGGTTGTTGGTTTTGGGCATGGTTATCTCCCCATCTGAGGTTTGGGTGGTTCTTCCAGGATGGATTGTATGTATCACCATACACTTCATTTGGTCCTTGGTTGTGCATATACTGTACTTGCTCTTGTTGTTGTTCTTCTTGAGTTTCTTCACTCTGTCCCCATGTGGTTGATGGTTGGCTGGTGTTAACTGCTGCAACTTGGAGACTATCAATCCTCTTGGCCATTTGCTCAAATTGTTGTTAAATTTACTGCTGCATCATCTTATTTTGAGCCAGGATTGAATCCACTCCTTCTAGCTCCATTACTCCTCTCCTTTGTGATGGTTGGCGGCCTCTTTGATGAGCAAAGAAATATTGGTTGTTGGACACCATATCAATGAGTTCTTGAGCTTCTTCTGCAGTTTTCATGAGTTGCAAGGAACCTCCAGCTGAATGATCCAAAGCTTCCTGAGATTTCAGTGTTAAGCCTTCATAGAAGTTTTGAAGCTTCTCCCACTCAGTAAACATAGCAGGAGGACATTTCCTGATCAGAGCCTTGTACCTCTCCCATGCCTCATAGATGGGTTCGGCCTCCATTTGTGTAAATGTTTGTACCTCAGCCTTTAACCTTATAATCCTCTGAGGTGGATAAAATTTGGCGAGAAACTTAGTTACCAAATCATCCCAGTTGTTAATGCTGTCCCTTGGAAACGATTCCAACCATTGAGTGGCCTTGTCCCTGAGAGAAAATGGGAATAGCATCAGTTTGTAACTGTCAGGGGGCACTCCATTAGTTTTGACAGTGTTGCATATCCTCAAGAAAGTGGATAAATGTTGGTGTGGGTCCTCAAGTGGTCCTCCACCAAAAGAGCAATTGTTCTGAACCAAAGTGATGAGTTGTGGCTTGAGTTCAAAATTGTTAGCATTGACATTTGGAGCCAAGATACTGCTCCCACAATGTCTAGGATTTGCAAAGGTGTAGGAAGCCAAAACTCTCCTCTGGGGTGGGTTGCCATTGTTGTTGTCTTCTCCACCTGGTGGATTGGTTAAATGTTCCTCCATCTCTTGGAATTCTTCGTCTGATTCCTCTTCTCCAATAATATTTTTCCCTCTTTCAGCTCTTCTTAACCTCCTGAGTGTTCTTTCGTCTTGTTCATGAAAATTGAGTATAGTTCTTCTTGTACCTGACATACAAGCAGAGCATGAGAAATGCACAAAACCAGTGACACTTCAATTTACTGCCAGGTTGAAGTGTTAGTTAGTTTAAGCAAAAAATCAAACAGCTAGTGGGTTAATCAAAATTAAAGAAAAAGTGCTTGATCTAGATTACCACCTCACTTAATCATTGTCAATCTAATCAATCCCTGGCAACGGCGCCAAAAACTTGATGAGATATTTTGGAGGAAAAATAAATTTCTCCCAAAATACCCAAAACTAACCGGCAAGTGCACCGGGTCGTATCAAGTAATAAAAACTCACGGGAGTGAGGTCGATCCCACAGGGATTGAAGGATTGAGCAATTTTAGTTTAGTGGTTGATTTAGTCAAGCGAATCAAGATTTGGTAGATGGTTTTGTGACTTGCAGAATTAAATTGCATTGAAGTAAAGAGAACAAGAAATAAATTGCTGAAACGTAAAGAACAAGAAATTAAATGGCGGAAGCTTAGAGTGCAAGAAATGTAAATTGCGGAATCTTAAAGCACAAGGAATGTAAATTGCTTGAAATGTAAAGGGGATTGGGATGTGGATTTGCAGAAATTAAACAAGGAAAAATTAAATTGCATCAAACAGAAGAGGGAAAGGGAATTGGGATTGAACCGGATATGAAGCAGAAAAGTAAATGAACATAGAAAGCAGTAAACAGAGAAGTGAAAGGGAAATTTAGATCTCAGGACCCAGAGACTAGAAAACCAAGTCTAGATCTCAATGCCTTCCTAGATCCAACAAGAACAATTGAAAGGGAATTGTAAATTGCAAAGAGAATAGATGAAGAACAATTAACCGGAAATGAAATTCAATTAACAGTAAAGAAACAGAGAGATCCAAGATTGAGATTGAAATAGAATTTCTTCAATCCTCCAATCCAAGATCCAAGACAAGTGTAAAATAAAATTGAAAGCAATGGAAACAAAGAAATTAAAGTTCACTCAATAACAAAAGCTCTCCGAAAACTATTATGAAAATTCCAAATGGAAAGCTCCCCGAAGAACTTGAATTCTATCCTATTTATACACTTTCTTCAAATGATCTTCAAGCCTTGAGTTGGGCCTTTGCTCTTGGTGGAATTGGGTTGAAAGAGGCCTTGGTTGATTGCTCTTGAAGTTTGAAGAAGAACCGAAGTGAACCAATTGAACCGGTTTTGAGGTTGGCAAAAGTTGGACCAAAAGTTTGAGCCAAAGTTAGGGGTCTAACTTTGGCTCCAACTTTTCATATCAGCTAGCATATTTTTCTGGTATGAACGTTGGTGCCAACGTTAGGGGTCTAACTTTGACCCTAACGTTGGCAATGCCTTGTGTGCTAGTGGCGCCAACGTTAGCCACCAAGTTAGGGGGCTAACGTTGGCGCAAACTTTTGCTCCTTCCCCATTGTAATTCATGTGCCAACGTTAGCCTCCAAGTTAGGGGGCTAACGTTGGCACAAACGTTGGATGGCCAGGGAGGAATTCATGTTCCAACGTTAGCCTCAAAGTTAGGGGGCTAACGTTGGCGCAAACTTTTGGTGCCCAGGGGAGAAATCCATGTGCCAACGTTAGCCTCAAAGTTAGGGGGCTAACGTTGGCGCAAACTTTTGAAGCCCAGGGGAGAATTTTCAAGTTCCAACGTTAGCCTCCAAGTTAGGGGGCTAACGTTGGGGCTAACTTTTCAACCAAAAGTTTGTGCAAAAGTTTGATGCTAACTTTAGGTCCAGCTTCTTGCTTCCTGGTTCAATTTCACTTATTCCATTGTCCTCTCTTCACTCCTAGCCATTCCTTCTTGCTTCACCCTTTCTCCAAGCTTTCTTCACCTATCATTAATCAACCAAACTCATCAAAGCTATGCTCAAAATCATGAGGTATTCAATCTTTCATAATATGCAACAAATATAGCATAAAACCTCATGAAATGGCATGAATTCATATATGGTTGGTTCAATCAAGGGAAACATGAAAATCTACTCAATTAGCTTGCTTGTAGCTCAAGAAAGTGCATAATTCTAAACAAAACAAAAGAAAAAGACTAGCTAAAATAGGCTAGGATGACTTGTCATCACTGCATTGCATCATTGTGGGAGGAGAGATAAGAGTTCATGAAATCCTTGCAAGAGACATTCAAAAGCTAGCTGAAAAGAATTCGGCCGGATCTTGGTTGTACTATCCGAGCACCATTTGGAGGTTGTGTGCAAGGGCTAAAGTTCCAATGGAAGAGGAGAATCCAATGTGGTTAAGCCAAGGCATGCCCATAACCATTGAACGGATGATGATGCCCCTTGAAGCACATCAAGGCCGAAGGCCACATGGAGGAAGGGAAGTAGAAGAACCAATGGAAGAAGATGAGCCACACATAGAAGAAGAGCCACAAGAGGAGGAGGAACAGCCACACTTTTTCCCACATGGCAATTTGGATATGACTCAAATGCAAGAAGCAATAGGGAGATTGTCTCAACAGTACACGAGAATCCAAGAAAGGCAAGAGGAATACCATTCTCTGTACATGAAAAACCAACAAGCACAAGAAGAAAGAGAGCTAAGAATAATGAACAAACAAAATGAATTTGAGTCAAGATTCCTTGTGATGCAAGAAGAACATGCCTTTCAATCTCATGAATCTTTTGGGAAGTTGGAACAAATGCAAGCTGAAAATTTGAAGGCTCTTAAAGAGTTCACAACACTTCAAGATGCAAGGTATGAAGTGCAAGCCGATTACAACGTCAATAGCCAAATCAAACTGAACTATATTGGAGAACATTTGCACAACATGGATCCGGCGTTCCCAACTTTTGATGAATTCTTCAAAATGAGAAGTGAGGTAGAAGTAAGCAGGGCTATGAGACTTGAAGATAGAGTGGAGGAGGCTATGAATAAGGCTGGCTTTTGGCAAGATCAACAGGCACCAAACAAGGATGGTGGGAACACTAGCAGCCAAGTGTATGAAAGGAGAAAGAAAAGGCATGACAAATGAAAGGTGGACTTGCTCCTTATTCATCACTACAAAATCTATCTGTTCTAAGTTGTCTTTGCATTTTTAAGTAGTCATTTAAAAGTCTTTGCATTATGTTTGTTTCTTTTAAAATAAGTAGGCTAGTTTATGTGTGTGCTTGTGTGTTTATTTTCACTTGACAAGAAGCATGTGTTGTCCCCTGCATCTTTAAATTCAATAAAAGAAATGCTTGAATATGAAGTAAGATGGTTTCTGTTAGATAGAAGTAGAATAAAAGTAAGTGGTGGTATGTGTGTAATTGTATAATAGCTCACTTTTAATGAATAAAGAGCCAGGATATCTCCTTCTAAGTAAAGAGTGGCCTACTGTCTATGAATCTCAATTGAATTAAATTCCTTGGTTAGAAAGAAAAACAAAAAGAAGGAAAGAAAAAAGATAGCCAAAAAGTGGCAGAACAAAAGAAAAACAAAAAGAAACAAAGCTGGACACCAATAGCTTGAACTTTGAAATATATGCCTGTGATGTCTTTGTACTAGGATCTGCTTGGATTAGTAAGCTCTTAGGAGTGCCTCAACACTCGGTGACTTGGGTTAACTAATCCGGGATCATCAGCTGAAAGTCCACTATCAAGAGCAACCTAACTACAAGGCATTTAGTAACCCAAAGAGGTGCTGGGCATCAATGTTTTAAGAAGGAATGTGAGCCAAGTGTCTATGGTGAATAATGTGTCAAGTATAAAGAAAAGAAAATGAACTTGCTACACATGACACTCAAATAAAGCTTATGAACAAAGTAATAGCCAAGGATAAAGGAATAATGAGAGGTCATAGCAGTATGTCACTTGAAGCTTGAAGGAGACTTTCTAGGCCTAGGAGTCAATAAGAAGTGAGTATTTGCATATCCACACAAAACCCCATGAACTATCAATAATACTCTGCTAGCATGAACATCCTCTTCCATTTCATTCTTTCTTCTCAATAAATCTTTTCTTGCTTGGGGACAAGCAAGCTTTAAGTTTGGTGTTGTGATGACAAGTCATCCTAGCCTATTTTAACTAGTCTTTTTCTTTTGTTTTCATTAGAATTATGCACTTTCTTGAGCTACAAGCAAGCTAATTGAGTAGATTTTCATGTTTCCCTTGATTGAACCAACCATATATGAATTCATGCCATTTCATGAGGTTTTATGCTATATTTGCATATTATAAAAGAATGAATATCTCATGATTTTGAGCATAGCTTTGATGAGTTTGGTTGATTAATGATAGGTGAAGAAAGCTTGGAGAAAGGTTGAAGCAAGAAGGAATGGCTAGGAGTGAAGAGAGGACAATGGAATAAGTGAAATTGAACCAGGAAGCAAGAAGCTGGACCTAAAGTTAGCATCAAACTTTTGCACAAATTTTTGGTTGAAAAGTTAGCCCCAACGTTAGCCCCCTAACTTGGAGGCTAACGTTGGAACTTGAAAATTCTCCCCTGGGCTCCAAAAGTTTGCGCCAACGTTAGCCCCCTAACTTTGAGGCTAACGTTGGCACATGAATTTCTCCCCTGGGCACCAAAAGTTTGCGCCAACGTTAGCCCCCTAACTTTGAGGCCAACGTGGCACATGAATTCCTCCCTGGCCATCCAACGTTTGCGCCAACGTTAGCCCCCTAACTTGGAGGCTAACGTTGGCACATGAAAATTCAATGAGGAAGGAGCAAAAGTTTGCGCCAACGTTAGCCCCCTAACTTGGTGGCTAACGTTGGCGCCACAAGCACACTAGGCAAGGCCAACGTTAGGGTCAAAGTTAGACCCCTAACGTTGGCACCAACGTTGATATCAGCAAATTGTGCTAGCTGATATGAAAAGTTGGAGCCAAAGTTAGACCCCTAACTTTGGCTCAAACTTTTGGTCCAACTTTTGCTAACCTCAAAACCGGTTCAATTGGTTCACTTCGGTTCTTCTCCAAACTTCAAGAGCAATCAACCAAGGCCTCTTTCAACCCAATTCCACCAAGAGCAAAGGCCCAACTCAAGGCTTGAAGATCATTTGAAGAAAGTGTATAAATAGGATAGAATTCAAGTTCTTCGGAGAGCTTTCTTTTGGAATTTTCATAATAGTTTTCGGAGAGCTTTTAATATTGAGTGTTCTTTAATTTCTTTGTCTTGGGGAAGGAGAATTCACTTCTCTTCCTCTTAGTTTTATTGCTTTCAATTTCAATTACACTTGTCTTGGATCTTGGATTGGAGAATTGAAGAAATTCTGTTTCAATCTCATTCTTGGATCTCTCTGTTTCTTTATTGTTAATTGAATTTCATTTCCGGTTAATTGCTCTTCATCTATTCTCTTTGCAATTTACAATTCCCTTGCAATTGTTCTTATTGGATCTAGGAAGGCATTGAGATCTAGACTTAGTTTTCTAGTCTCTGGGTCCTGAGATCCAAATCTCCAATTTACATTCTGTTTCTTGCTTTCCATGTTCATTTACTTTTCTGCTATAAGATCCGATCCAATCCCAATTCCCTTTTACTCTTCTGTTTGATGCAATTTAACTTTTCCTTGTTTAATTTCTGCAAATCCACGTCCCAATCCCCTTTACATTTCAAGCAATTTACATTCCTTGCACTTTAAGATTCCGCAATTTATATTTCTTGCACTCTAAGTTTCTGCCATTTAATTTCTTGCTCTTTAAGTTTCAGCAATTTATTTCTTGTTCTCTTTACTTCAATGAAATTTAATTCTGCAAGTCACAAAACCATCAACCAAATCTTGATTCGCTTGACTAAATCAACCACTAAACTAAAATTGCTCAATCCTTCAATCCCTGTGGGATCGACCTCACTCCCGTGAGTTTTTATTACTTGATGCGACCCGGTACACTTGCCGGTTGGATTTGCGTGTTTTGGGAGAAATTAATTTTTTCACCAAAATACTCATCACAACCTCAATATGTGCATAACCAAAGCTCCGGCCAAAATGAAGTCTATAGTGACACCCACAATCCATCCTGGAAGAACCATCCAAATCTCAGATGGGGAGATAACCACACCCACAGCCAGCAACCGTGGCAGAAAAACTCAAACCAAAACAACTCAAGAAACACAACTTACTCAAACCACGACCAGCAAAACACTAATAATAATCAATACAAGAAACCACAAAATACATATCAACCACCCCACCACAATCCACAAACTCATCAAAATAGCATTTCCGCACCAACATCTAACCCCCAAAACTACCACACTACCCCTACAAATAACTTCCAGCAACCACATTCCACCCCCATCATACCACCAATAGACCATCATGAAAGTAGAATTTCAAGTCTTGAGGTAGCCATACAAGCAATTGCTCAGTCCACTCAAAGCCTGGTCAAAATGCAAGAGAGAAATGAAGCTACCATGAAGAGCCTTGAACGACAAGTGGGACAATTGGCCAAACAAGCTGAACGGCCAACCAATGTTCTCCCAAGTGATACAATCTCCAATCCAAAGGACAAAGGAAAAGCTACAAAGTGGGAAGAGTGCAAAGCAATCATAGTGGGAAGTGAAAAGACTAGGGAGAAGGAAGCCATCAATCAAGAAGAACACAACAGAGAAGTTCCACAAGAAGAGACAGAAGAGAGAAGTGAAGAGGAGAGAAAGACCAAGAATGCAAAAAGCTCAAAGAAAGATGTGGACATCCTTGAAACACAACTACAAGAAAAGAAGGAAGGGATGAAGCCATATATCCCCAAACTTCCATATCCTCAAAGATTCAAAAAAGAAAACGAGGATAAGCAACACTCAAAGTTCCTGAACATATTCAAGACACTCAGCATCAATATTCCTTTCTTAGAAGCACTTGAACAGATGCCATTATATGCTAAATTTATGAAAGAAGTGCTAACAAAGAAATGACCCTTGAAGGAAGGACAGATTATTGAAATGACAATGGAGTGTAGTGCTATTCTCCAAAGAGGTCTACCAGAGAAGAAGGATGATCCTGGAAGGTTTTATATACCTTGTACCATAGGAAACATAACTATTGAGAAATCATTCTGTGACCTTGGTGCAAGTATAAACTTGATGCCTCTATCTCTTATGAGGAAGCTTAAAATTTTTGAGCTGAAACCCACTTGAATAACTCTTCAAATGGCTGACAAGTCCATTCAACAAGCACTTGGAGTTGTAGAGAATGTGCTGGTAAAAGTGGAAAAATTTCTTCTCCCAGTTGATTTTGTCATCCTGGATATGGAGGAAGACCCTAACACTCCCATCATCTTGGGGAGGCCTTTTCTTGCTACGGGCAGAGCATTGATAGATGTTGAAAAAGGGGAGTTGTTGCTGAGAGTGCATGATGAGCACCTAGCATTCCATGTTTTTAAAACCCCACATGAGCCCACTCAAGAAGAAGATGGTATGAAGGATAAGGCCAATGATCAAAGCTTAAAGGAGGCATTCAATGAGTTAACTCCAAGACTTCTACATCCATGCTTGAAAGAAGTAGAGATGGTGCAACAGACCAAAGAAATCAAGGAGGAACTAGATCCAAAACCCCCAGATGAGAACCTCAACATTCCAGATAAAGAACCACCAAGGCATGAATCATCTCCTAAGAAAGAAGAAAAGAAGAAGAGGCCAAAAGGGTGGAAAAACAAGAAAATCCCCACTGAAGGCTTTTCACCAGGGGATAAAGTAATGTTAAACACCCAACCAATGAAGGTGTCCCCACAATCATCTGAATGCTATACTGTGAACCGGATCCTTTCACTTGAACACCTAGAGATCATCAAAGAGGAGACCGGAAGAAAGTTCACAGTAAGAGGAGAAAAGCTGAGGCACTATGATTTTCAGCCTCCATGATCAAAGAATGAAGGATGTCAAGCTAGTGACATTAAAAGAGCGCTTGTTGGGAGGCAACCCAACTTGAGGTAGTTCTTTTTTTATATAGCTAGTTCAATAAAAAGGTTAAGTAGATTCACCTGTATTGTAAGGAGCTAAGTTTGGTGTTGCACACCAAAACAATTTAAGGGAGAATGAAGGATTCTAAGTTTGGTGTTCCACCGAAATCTCATTTACAAACACATTCTCACCTTCTGCATAAAGGGTTGCTAGCTCCAAGCAATCAGATGAATCATTTAATCATTGTCTGTTTCTAGTTTTTAGTTTTATTGCCTTTAGCAAAGACACAAGGATTTCACATGTGGTTAACTTGATGCATCAGAGGCAGTGGCAAGGGACTAAGTTTGGTGTTCACACACCAAAGTAAGTTCAAAAGCCTATAAGAAAGTCTTGCACACTAACCAATTACCTAAGGGCTTGAGAAGCAAGCAACTTTTGAGAATTGTGCAGGGAATTCACTACCATTTGAAGACACTATGCATCATAACACAAAAGGGCACAGCAGAAGGAAGGACAAAGGAACTGCAAACCAATAGGTTGTATCTACACTTAACTCTTGCTGTTGAAAAATGCTTTGACTTGTGTCTTGCTAAAGTGTTCATCTAGTACAAGTAGAATCACTCTTAAAATAAGTAAGCTAGTCTAAGTGTGTGCTTGTGTGTTTACTTTCACTTGACAAAAAGCATGCTTTATCCCCTGCATTTTCAATTCAATAAAAGAAATGTTTGAATGTGAAGTGAGATAGTTCTCTGTTAGATAGAAGTACAATAAAAGTAAGTGGTGGTATGTGTGTGATTGTATAATAGCTCACTTTTAGTGAATAAAGAGCCAAGATATCTCCTTCTAAGTAAAGAGTGGCCTACTGTCTATGAATCTCAATTAAATAAAAAATTCCTTGGTTAGAAAGAAAAACAAAAAGAAGGAAAGAAAAAAGATAGCCAAAAAGTGGCAGAACAAAAGGAAACAAAAAGAAACAAAGCTGGACACCAATAGCTTGAACTTTAAAATATATGCCTGTGATGTCTTTGTACTAGGATCTGCTTGGATTAGTAAGCTCTTAGGAGTGCATCAACACTCGGTGACTTGGGTTAACTAATCCGGGATCATCAGCTGAAAGTCCACTATCAAGAGCAACCTATCTACAAGGCATTTAGTAACCCAAAGAGGTGCTGGGCATCAATGTTTTAAGAAGGAATGTGAGCCAAGTGTCTATGGTGAATAATGTGTCAAGTATAAAGAAAAGAAAATGAACTTGCTACACATGACACTCAAATAAAGCTTATGAACAAAGTAATAGCCAAGGATAAAGGAATAATGAGAGGTCATAGCAGTATGTCACTTGAAGCTTGAAGGAGACTTTCTAGGCCTAGGAGTCAATAAGAAGTGAGTATTTGCATATCCACACAAAACCCCACGAACTATCAATAATACTCTGCTAGCATGAACATCCTCTTCCATTTCTTTCTTTCTTCTCAATAAATCTTTTCTTGCTTGGGGACAAGCAAGCTTTAAGTTTGGTGTTGTGATGACAAGTCATCCTAGCCTATTTTAACTAGTCTTTTTCTTTTGTTTTCATTAGAATTATGCACTTTCTTGAGCTACAAGCAAGCTAATTGAGTAGATTTTTATGTTTCCCTTAATTGAATCAACCATGTATGAATTCATGCCATTTCATGAGGTTTTATGCTATATTTGTTGCATATTATGAAAGAATGAATATCTCATGGTTTTGAGCATAGCTTTGATGTGTTTGGTTGATTAATGATAGGTGAAGAAAGCTTGGAGAAAGGTTAAAGCAAGAAGGAATGGCTAGGAGTGAAGAGAGGACAATGGAATAAGTGAAATTGAACCAGGAAGCAAAAAGTTGGACCTAAAGTTAGCATCAAACTTTTGCACAAGCTTTTGGTTGAAAAGTTAGCCCCAATGTTAGCCCCCTAACTTGGAGGCTAACGTTGGAACTTGAAAATTCTCCCCTGGGCTCCAAAAGTTTGCGCCAACGTTAGCCCCCTAACTTTGAGGCTAACGTTGGCACATGAATTTCTCCCCTGGGCACCAAAAGTTTGCGCCAACGTTAGCCCCCTAACTTTGAGGCTAACGTTGGCATGAGAAACTCCTCCCTGGCCACCTAACGTTTGCGCCAACGTTAGACCCCTAACTTGGAGGCTAACGTTGGCACATGAAAATACAAGGGAGAGGAGCAAAAGTTTGCGCCAACGTTAGACCCCTAACTTGGAGGCTAACGTTGGCGCCATGAGTGCACTAGAAAGGGCCAACGTTGGAGCTAAAGTTAGACCCCTAACTTTGGCACCAACGTTGGTATCAGCAAACTTTGGCTCAAACTTTTACTCCAACTTTTGCAAAACTCCAACCCGGTTCAATTGGTTCACTTTGGTTCTTCTTCAAACTCCAAGAGCAATCAACCAAGGCCTCTTTCAACCCAATTCCACCAAGAGCAAAGGCCCAACTCAAGGCTTGAAGATCATTGGAAGAAAGTGTATAAATAGGATAGAATTCAAGTCATAAAAGAGCTTTTTGGCCGGAAGAGTTTTTCTTTTGAATTTTCATAGCTTTTGGCATAGAGTGATCTTTAATTTCTTTGTTTTCATTGCTTTTAATTTCAATTACACTTGTCTTGGATCTTGGATTGGAGAATTGAAGAAATTCTGTTTCAATCTCAATCTTGGATCTCTCTATTTCTTTACTGTTAATTGAATTTCATTTCCGGTTAATTGCTCTTCATCTATTCTCTTTACAATTTACAATTCCCTTGCAATTGTTCTTATTGGATCTAGGAAGGCATTGAGATCTAGACTTAGTTTTCTAATCTCTGGGTCCTGAGATCCAAATCTCCAATTTACATTCTGTTTCTTGCTTTCCATGTTTATTTACTTTTCTGCTATAAGATCCGATTCAATCCCAATTCCCTTTTTCTCTTCTGTTTGATGCAATTTAACTTTTCCTTGTTTAATTTCTGCAAATCCAAATCCCAATCCCCTTTACAATTCAAGTCATTTACATTCCTTGCACTTTAAGATTCCGCAATTTACATTTCTTGCACTCTAAGTTTTTGCCATTTAATTTCTTGTTCTTTAAGATTCAGCAATTTAATTTCCTGCTCTCTTTAATTCCATGCAATTTAAATTCTACAAAGCACCAATCAATCAACCAAATCTTGATTCGCTTGACTAAATCAACCACTAAACTAAAATTGCTCAATCCTTCAATCCCTGTGGGATCGACCTCACTCCCGTGAGTTTTTATTACTTGATGCGACCCGGTACACTTGCCGGTTGGATTTGTGTGTTTTGGGAGAAATTAATTTTTCAACAAAATACTCATCAAGTTTTTGGCGCCGTTGCCGGGGATTGATTAGATTGACAATGATTAAGTGAGGTGGTGATCTAGATCTAGCATTTTTATTTTCTGTTCCTTTAACTTTTGACTAACACGCTAACTGTTTGAATTTTTGGCTAAGCTAACTAATATTTCACTTCAGCCATGGATTGAAGTGTTATCGTTTTTCTGGTATTGTGTGATTCTTGTGTTTTGCTTGTATGTCAGATACAAGAAGAGAGATCCCTACCTTTCATGAAACTGACGAAAGAATCTTCCGAAGGCTAAGAAGAGAAGCAAGAGAAAAAAAATGTTGCTGGAGAGGAAGAATCAGATGAAGAATATCATGAATTGGAGGAACACTCAACAAATCCAACAAATCCACCAGTGAGAATGGCTAACAACAATGGTCAACCCCAGAGGAGAGTCTTGGCTTCATATACATTTGCTAATCCAAGGCATTGTGGGAGTAGCATCCTTACCCCAAATGTCGATGCAAATAACTTTGAATTGAAGCCCCAACTCATCACCTTGGTGCAGAACAACTGTTCTTATGGAGGAGGCCCCTTGGAAGATCCAAACCAGCACCTATCCACCTTCCTGAGGATATGTAACACAGTGAAGACCAATGGTGTACATCCTGATAGTTATAAATTGTTGTTGTTTCCATTTTCCCTGAGAGACAAGGCCGCACAATGGCTTGAAACTTTTCCCCAAGGAAGCATCACTAGTTGGGATGACTTGATAACTAAATTTCTAGCCAAATTCTATCCACCTCAAAGAGTCATCAGGCTGAAGACTGAGGTGCAAACATTCACGCAATTGGATGCTGAAAATCTGTATGAAGCATGGGAAAGATACAAGGCTCTGCTGAGGAAATGTCCACCAGAAATGTTCACTGAGTGGGACAAGCTACAGAACTTCTATGAAGGACTCACTCTAAAGGCTCAAGAATCACTTGACCACTCAGTTGGAGGATCATTGCAACTGATGAAAACAGCAGAAGAAGCTCAAAATCTTATTGACATGGTGGCTAACAACCAATATTTCTTTGGCCATCAGAGATAATGCCAACCATCACTAAGAAAAGGAGTGTTAGAAATGGAAGGGGTTGACATCCTCCTAGCTCAAAACAAGATAATGCAGGAGCAGATTCAACAACAATTTGAGCAGATGGCTAAAAAGATTGATAGCTTGCAAGTTGCAACAGTGAATACAAGCCAACCATCAACCAAATGGGGGCAAAATGAAGAAAACCAAGAAGATCAGCAGCAGGAGCAACCTCAATATGTGCATAACCAAAGCTCCGGCCAAAATGAAGTCTATGGTGACACCCACAATCCATCCTGGAAGAACCATCCAAATCTCAGTTGGGGAGATAACCACACCCACATCCAGCAACCGTGGCAGAAAAACTCAAACCAAAATAACTCAAGAAACACAACTTACTCAAACCACGACCAGCAAAACACTAATAATAATCAATACAAGAAACCACAAAATACATATCAACCACCCCACCACAATCCACAAACTCATCAAAATAGCATTTCCGCACCAACATCTAACCCCCAAAACTACCACACTACCCCTACAAATAACTTCCAGCAACCACATTCCACCCCCATCATACCACCAATAGACCATCATGAAAGTAGAATTTCAAGTCTTGAGGCAGCCATACAAGCAATTGCTCAGTCCACTCAAAGCCTGGTCAAAATGCAAGAGAGAAATGAAGCTACCATGAAGAGCCTTGAACGACAAGTGGGACAATTGGCCAAACAAGCTAAACGGCCAACCAATGTTCTCCCAAGTGATACAATCTCCAATCCAAAGGACAAAGGAAAAGCTAAAAAGTGGGAGGAGTGCAAAGCAATCATAGTGGGAAGTGAAAAGACTAGGGAGAAGGAAGCCATCAATCAAGAAGAACACAACAGAGAAGTTCTACAAGAAGAGACAGAAGAGAGAAGTGAAGAGGAGAGAAAGACCAAGAATGCAAAAAGCTCAAAGAAAGATGTGGACATCCTTGAAACACAACTACAAGAAAAGAAGGAAGGGATGAAGCCATATATCCCCAAACTTCCATATCCTCAAAGATTCAAAAAAGAAAACGAGGATAAGCAATACTCAAAGTTCCTGAACATATTCAAGACACTCAGCATCAATATTCCTTTCTTAGAAGCACTTGAACAGATGCCATTATATGCTAAATTTATGAAAGAAGTGTTAACAAAGAAAAGACCCTTGAAGGAAGGACAGATTATTGAAATGACAATGGAGTGTAGTGCTATTCTCCAAAGAGGTCTACCAGAGAAGAAGGATGATCCTGGAAGGTTTTATATACCTTGTACCATAGGAAACATAACTATTGAGAAATCATTCTGTGACCTTGGTGCAAGTATAAACTTGATGCCTCTATCTCTTATGAGGAAGCTTAAAATTTTTGAGCTGAAACCCACTCGAATAACTCTTCAAATGGCTGACAAGTCCATTCAACAAGCACTTGGAGTTGTAGAGAATGTGCTGGTAAAAGTGGAAAAATTTCTTCTCCCAGTTGATTTTGTCATCCTGGATATGGAGGAAGACCCTAACACTCCCATCATCTTGGGGAGGCCTTTTCTTGCTACGGGCAGAGCATTGATAGATGTTGAAAAAGGGGAGTTGTTGCTGAGAGTGCATGATGAGCACCTAGCATTCCATGTTTTTAAAACCCCACATGAGCCCACTCAAGAAGAAGATGGTATGAAGGATAAGGCCAATGATCAAAGCTTAAAGGAGGCATTTAATGAGTTAACTCCAAGACTTCTACATCCATGCTTGAAAGAAGTAGAGATGGTGCAACAGACCAAAGAAATCAAGGAGGAACTAGATCCAAAACCCCCAGATGAGAACCTCAACATTCCAGATAAAGAACCACCAAGGCATGAATCATCTCCTAAGAAAGAAGAGAAGAAGAAGAGGCCAAAAGGGTGGAAAAACAAGAAAATCCCCACTGAAGGCTTTTCACCAGGGGATAAAGTAATGTTAAACACCCAACCAATGAAGGTGTCCCCACAATCATCTGAATGCTATACTATGAACCGGATCCTTTCACTTGAACACCTAGAGATCATCAAAGAGGAGACCGGAAGAAAGTTCACAGTAAGAGGAGAAAAGCTGAGGCACTATGATTTTCAGCCCCCATGATCAAAGAATGAAGGATGTCAAGCTAGTGACATTAAAAGAGTGCTTGTTGGGAGGCAACCCAACCTGAGGTAGTTCTTTTTTTATATAGCTAGTTCAATAAAAAGGTTAAGTAGATTCACCTGTATTGTAAGGAGCTAAGTTTGGTGTTGCACACCAAAACAATTTAAGGGAGAATGAAGGATTCTAAGTTTGGTGTTCCACCGAAATCTCATTTACAAACACATTCTCACCTTCTGCATAAAGGGTTGCTAGCTCCAAGCAATCAGATGAATCATTTAATCATTGTCTGTTTCTAGTTTTTAGTTTTATTGCCTTTAGCAAAGACACAAGGATTTCACATGTGGTTAACTTGATGCATCAGAGGTAGTGGCAAGGGACTAAGTTTGGTGTTCACACACCAAAGTAAGTTCAAAAGCCTATAAGAAAGTCTTGCACACTAACCAATTACCTAAGGGCTTGAGAAGCAAGCAACTTTTGAGAATTGTGCAGGGAATTCACTACCATTTGAAGACACTATGCATCATAACACAAAAGGGCACAGCAGAAGGAAGGACAAAGGAACTGCAAACCAATAGGTTGTATCTACACTTAACTCTTGCTGTTGAAAAATGCTTTGACTTGTGTCTTGCTAAAGTGTTCATCTAGTACAAGTAGAATCACTCTTAAAATAAGTAAGCTAGTCTAAGTGTGTGCTTGTGTGTTTACTTTCACTTGACAAAAAGCATGCTTTATACCCTGCATTTTCAATTCAATAAAAGAAATGTTTGAATGTGAAGTGAGATAGTTCTCTGTTAGATAGAAGTACAATAAAAGTAAGTGGTGGTATGTGTGTGATTGTATAATAGCTCACTTTTAGTGAATAAAGAGCCAGGATATCTCCTTCTAAGTAAAGAGTGGCCTACTGTCTATGAATCTCAATTAAATAAAAAATTCCTTGGTTAGAAAGAAAAACAAAAAGAAGGAAAGAAAAAAGATAGCCAAAAAGTGGCAGAACAAAAGGAAACAAAAAGAAACAAAGCTGGACACCAATAGCTTGAACTTTAAAATATATGCCTGTGATGTCTTTGTACTAGGATCTGCTTGGATTAGTAAGCTCTTAGGAGTGCATCAACACTCGGTGACTTGGGTTAACTAATCCGGGATCATCAGCTGAAAGTCCACTATCAAGAGCAACCTATCTACAAGGCATTTAGTAACCCAAAGAGGTGCTGGGCATCAATGTTTTAAGAAGGAATGTGAGCCAAGTGTCTATGGTGAATAATGTGTCAAGTATAAAGAAAAGAAAATGAACTTGCTACACATGACACTCAAATAAAGCTTATGAACAAAGTAATAGCCAAGGATAAAGGAATAATGAGAGGTCATAGCAGTATGTCACTTGAAGCTTGAAGGAGACTTTCTAGGCCTAGGAGTCAATAAGAAGTGAGTATTTGCATATCCACACAAAACCCCATGAACTATCAATAATACTCTGCTAGCATGAACATCCTCTTCCATTTCTTTCTTTCTTCTCAATAAATCTTTTCTTGCTTGGGGACAAGCAAGCTTTAAGTTTGGTGTTGTGATGACAAGTCATCCTAGCCTATTTTAACTAGTCTTTTTCTTTTGTTTTCATTAGAATTATGCACTTTCTTGAGCTACAAGCAAGCTAATTGAGTAGATTTTCATGTTTCCCTTAATTGAATCAACCATGTATGAATTCATGCCATTTCATGAGGTTTTATGCTATATTTGTTGCATATTATGAAAGAATAAATATCTCATGGTTTTGAGCATAGCTTTGATGTGTTTGGTTGATTAATGATAGGTGAAGAAAGCTTGGAGAAAGGTTAAAGCAAGAAGGAATGGCTAGGAGTGAAGAGAGGACAATGGAATAAGTGAAATTGAACCAGGAAGCAAAAAGTTGGACCTAAAGTTAGCATCAAACTTTTGCACAAGCTTTTGGTTGAAAAGTTAGCCCTAATGTTAGCCCCCTAACTTGGAGGCTAACGTTGGAACTTGAAAATTCTCCCCTGGGCTCCAAAAGTTTGCGCCAACGTTAGCCCCCTAACTTTGAGGCTAACGTTGGCACATGAATTTCTCCCCTGGGCACCAAAATTTTGCGCCAACGTTAGCCCCCTAACTTTGAGGCTAACGTTGGCGCCATGAGTGCACTAGAAAGGGCCAGCGTTGGAGCCAAAGTTAGACCCCTAACTTTGGCACCAACGTTGGTATCAGCAAATTGTGCTAGCTGATATGAAAAGTTGGAGCCAAAGTTAGACCCCTAACTTTGGCTCAAACTTTTACTCCAACTTTTGCAAAACTCCAACCCGGTTCAATTGGTTCACTTTGGTTCTTCTTCAAACTCCAAGAGCAATCAACCAAGGCCTCTTTCAACCCAATTCCACCAAGAGCAAAGGCCCAACTCAAGGCTTGAAGATCATTGGAAGAAAGTGTATAAATAGGATAGAATTCAAGTCATAAAAGAGCTTTTTGGCCGGAAGAGTTTTTCTTTTGAATTTTCATAGCTTTTGGCATAGAGTGATCTTTAATTTCTTTGTTTTCATTGCTTTTAATTTCAATTACACTTGTCTTGGATCTTGGATTGGAGAATTGAAGAAATTCTGTTTCAATCTCAATCTTGGATCTCTCTATTTCTTTACTGTTAATTGAATTTCATTTCCGGTTAATTGCTCTTCATCTATTCTCTTTACAATTTACAATTCCCTTGCAATTGTTCTTATTGGATCTAGGAAGGCATTGATATCTAGACTTAGTTTTCTAGTCTCTGGGTCCTGAGATCCAAATCTCCAATTTACATTCTGTTTCTTGCTTTCCATGTTTATTTACTTTTCTGCTATAAGATCCAATTCAATCCCAATTCCCTTTTTCTCTTCTGTTTGATGCAATTTAACTTTTCCTTGTTTAATTTCTGCAAATCCAAATCCCAATCCCCTTTACAATTCAAGTCATTTACATTCCTTGCACTTTATGATTCCGCAATTTACATTTCTTGCACTCTAAGTTTCTGCCATTTAATTTCTTGTTCTTTAAGATTCAGCAATTTAATTTCCTGCTCTCTTTAATTCCATGCAATTTAAATTCTGCAAAGCACCAATCAATCAACCAAATCTTGATTCGCTTGACTAAATCAACCACTAAACTAAAATTGCTCAATCCTTCAATCCCTGTGGGATCGACCTCACTCCCGTGAGTTTTTATTACTTGATGCGACCCGGTACACTTGCCGGTTGGATTTGTGTGTTTTGGGAGAAATTAATTTTTCAACAAAATACTCATCAACGGCTCGCCTTTAGGTGTCCTCCTCGGGATAACGTCATTTAAAGAACAAGAGTAAGCACAACGTTAAAAAAAAAAAAAAAAAAAAAAAAAAAAAAAAAAAAAAACATGAAAAAAACCTGAAAAAAACGGAAAAAAGCCGGAAAAAAACTGTGGAAAAATACCGGAGGAGCTTGCCGAAGATGAGGCCATTACGGCTCGCCTTTAGGTGTCCTCCTCGGGATAACGTCATTTAAAGAACAAGAGTCAGCACAACGTAGAAAAAAAAAAACCTGAAAAAAACGGAAAAAAGCCGGAAAAAAACTGTGGAAAAATACCGGAGGAGCTTGCCGAAGATGAGGCCATTACGGCTCGCCTTTAGGTGTCCTCCTCGGGATAACGTCATTTAAAGAACAAGAGTCAGCACAACGTCAAAAAAAAAAAAAATCCCTGAAAAAAACGGAAAAAAGCCGGAAAAAAACTGTGGAAAAATACCGGAGGAGCTTGCCGAAGATGAGACCATTACGGCTCGCCTTTAGGTGTCCTCCTCGGGATAACGTCATTTAAAGAACAAGAGTCAGCACAACGTAAAAAAAAAAAAAAAAAAAAAAAAAAACTGAAAAAAA